>NC_089798.1:22936056-22963556 GCF_040412425.1 Macrobrachium rosenbergii
TGAAATTATTCGTGAATTATTCGCGGACAGAGAGAGAGAGAGAGAGAGGTTGAATGAAGTGATGACATCGGTAAGCAGTTTTATGATTTCAAGGGATTTTAATTTAACTTTTATCGATACTTTGCTGTGGTTACTTAATGTTAATATTTTAAAATTGGTAAATAATTTTTTCATCATAAAAAATGTATTTAGTCATGAAAATAGAATAAAAATCAGTAATTTAGTGAATATTGCTCTATGAAAAAATCCTCCAATGTAAATTTTCTTCCGTCGTATGCGTTGGACACCGAGTCATCCCAAATATTACCGTCGAGAATCATAAGAAAACTTTAATTTTATTCCTTAGGGTGTCATGAAAACAATGAATCCTGCATTTATATTGAGTTTTTCACAATAAAAACCCTCCAGATATTGACCATTCTGCTGATTTGGATGCATATTTCTTCCGATCGTCGTCGGACTGGCGTCGTCTGAAATACCGTCGAAATTTGTAAGAAAACCTTACTTTTAATCCTTTGGGTGTCTTGTAAACAACGAATCCTGCATTTATATTGAGTTTCTCATAATAAAAACCCTCCAAATATTGACCATTCTGCTGTTTTGGATGCATATTTCTTCCAATTGTCGTCGGATTGGCGTCGCCCGAAATACCGTCGAAAATCGTTAGGAAACCTTATTCTTAATCCTTTGGATGTCTTGAAAACAATGAATCCTGCATTTATATTGAGTTTCTCATAATAAAAACCCTCCAAATATTGACCATTCTGCTGTTTTGGATGCATATTTCTTCCGATCGTCGTCGGACTGGCGTCGTCTGAAATACCATCGAAAATCGTAAAAAACCTTACTTTTATTCCTTTGGGTGCCTTGAAAACAATTTATCCTGCATTTACATTGAGTTTTTCAACAGAAAACCCTCCAAAATTGACCATTCTGTCATTCTGGAGCCATATTTCTTCCGTTGGACGGGCGTTGTCAGCGTTGTAAACCTGGAACATGCGTTGTAACCCAGTCAAATCATTTTTTTATGAATATATTTGAAAAAGCAAAAACTCGAACGTCGTAAGCTGAGACAGTCATAAACTGGGGACTGTCTGTATATATATATATATATATATATATATATATATATATATATATATATATATATATATATATATATATATATATATATATATATATATATATATATATATATAGGCCCATAATTCATATATATTATATATATACATTGCAATTATGTATTATAGGAATATAAAAAGGCCCATAAAACACTATTTAAACATTGCAACCATATATTTTGGGCACCTGCTTCTGTGCCTCTGTTCACTGGTAGAATATGGACAGATGAAATGTTACAAGGGTATATATACAAAGCATATATAGGTGTGGCATTAAGTCTCCGATGGTATGCAGGTGACCGTTTCCTAAGAGGGAGGAGAATAACCAATTCCCTAGTGGTTTTTGGCCTCATCAACTCCTGTGTGGTGACGATTCTGGAGGTCGTGCTCTGTGGGCCACCTTCTTCAGAAGCGGTCTGAGATTAATGCGTCGATGTCGTCCGATTTCCAATGTCCTCCCTAACAAGTTCATATTGTTGGTTTGATTGATGATAGCAGATTCCAGCATCTTTCTTTTTATAGGACAGCTACTTTTGAAAACCAGCTCCGCCCCCTCCAGCTTATGGAATGGCCAGTATCTCTGATATATACGAAAATCCCGAACTCTCGAAGCATATCTTACCGACCTTTTGTGCTCTATTATTCTTTGCGGTTGGTAAGATATGAGAGAGTTCGGGATTCTCATTACATATCAGAGATACTGGCCATTTCATAGAGATACTGGCCATTCCATAAGCTGGAGGGGGCAGAGCTGGTTTTCAAAAGTAGCTGTCCTTTAAAAGAAAGATGCTGGAAATCTGCTATCATCAATCAAACCAACAATATGAACTTGTCAGGGGACATTGAAATCAAACAAACGCCTTAATCCTCAGACTGCTTCTGAAGAGTGGCTCACAGAACACGACACTCCAGAATCGTGAGCAGAAACGGGAGTTAATGAGGCCAAAAACAACTAGGAATTGGTTATTCTCCCCTCCCCTTAGGAAACGGTCACCTGCATACCATCGGAGCTTAATGCCACACCTATATATGCTTTGTATATATACATCTTGTAACATTTCATCTGTCCATATTCTACCAGTGAACAGGGGGTAACAGAAGCACCTCAAATATATGGTTGCAACGTTTAAATAGTGTTTTATGGGCCTTTTTATATTCATATTACACTGTGGTATTACAGGAAAAGACATTCATATATATATATATATATATATATATATATATATATATATATATATATATATATATATATATATATATATATATATATATATATGCATATATACATACACACACACACACACACAGTCATACCCCGAACTTACGCGAAGTTAGGTTCCAGAACCCCTTGCACAAGGCAGAATTTTGCATAAGTTTGGCACAGTCTCAAAAAATGCAAATAAATGCGTATTTCTAAAGTTTAAACACCAAATATGAGCCCAGTCATGCTCCCAAATTATTAAGCTAACTTTTAAATGAAGTTAAAGTTACTGTAATTTAAAAGTTAGCTTAATACATTACCCCACAAAAAAGAAATAAATGGTTGACATAACAATAGAGTTGGAAGAGAATTTCTGTATCTCCCCTTCCGACCGACCTATTTTTAGAGGTCTTCTCAACCTCTTTTTAATAACTGCTTTATTTTACCTCTTTCTCTTTGTTCTGAAATGCTTTTTCATGAACAAACAGTGTTCTTTATTTTGACTATTACAGTACAACTCTTAGTTATTATGTCTTTGTGTATTAGAATGTATTTGCCACACTAGCGCATATACACTTTGTAGACGGTACAGGTAAAATTAGATCAATTTAGACTATCTACTGTACAGGAAAAGACGCAGTTCTTCATTGGAGGGGTGGGTAGAGCTCTCGGCTAGCATGATGTTGGCTTGGCATTCAACTCTCCGACCAGCTAGTGAAGAATTAGAGGAATTTATTTCTGGTTATAGAAATTCATTTCTCATCATAATGTGGTTCAGATTCCACAATAAGCTGTAGGTCCTGTTGCTAGGTAACCAATTGGTTCTTAGCCACGTAAAATAAATCTAAACCTTTGGGCCAGCCTTAGGAGAGGTGTTAATCAGGTCAGTGGTCTGGTTAAACTAAGATATACTTTTTTTTTTTAGGTAAAGACGTACAGAGAAATAATAAGTTGTAAAAATGTTTGAATGCTAACTATGAACAAAAAGAGAGAGAGAGAGAGAGAGGGAGATAAGGGTTGTCCTTACTTATGAGAGTGAAATTATTTATCATTTATTATGGAGACAGAGAGAGAGAGAGAGAGAGAGAGAGAGAGAGAGAGAGAGATTGTCCTTGCTTGAAATATCAAGTTAAATTATTTATGAATTATTATGGAGAGAGAGAGAGAGAAAGTTATTCTTACATTAGATATCAAAAGATGGAAATTCAGTATCAAACTAACTTTTAAATGAAGTTGAAGTTACTGTAATTTCATTTAAAATTTAGCTTAATACATTACTTTTAAAAAAGAAATAAATGGTAGAGGTAAAAATAAAGGAGAGTGTGAAGATAGTATCCTATTTCTCTCTCTTCCCATTCCACCGATCTATTTTTAGAAGTCTTCTCAACCTCGTTTTTAAAAAATTCTTTATTCTGTCTTTTTCTCTTTGTTCTGAAATGCTCTATGTTTTAGAATGGCTCATGTACAGTTTGTAAACAGTA
Source organism: Macrobrachium rosenbergii (assembly GCF_040412425.1). Lineage (NCBI taxonomy): Eukaryota > Metazoa > Arthropoda > Malacostraca > Decapoda > Palaemonidae > Macrobrachium > Macrobrachium rosenbergii. Next base: position 22,939,860 of record NC_089798.1, read on the forward strand.
CAGGTAAAATTAGATCTATTTAAAATTATCTACTGTACAGTTAAAGACATACAGAGAAACAGTAATATGTAGGTTGCGCTAACTACGAACGAGAAAGAGAGATAACAGTTGTCCTTACTTAAGAGAGTGAAATTTTTTATGTATTACACAGACACATAGAGAGAGAAAGAGAGAGAGAGAGAAAAGTGCATAATAAACCTTTGACCCGCTAATCAGCAATACTCCCCCTTCTTGTCATGTTAAGTAGACATGTCTGATATATGTATTTTATGTTTTTTTGTTAGTTAAGCATTTCTGGTTAGCCCAAGATATTTTGGGCGTGAAAATGCAAATTGGTGCCTACGTGTTTGCAGGTCAATGCTGAGGTAGCCTGTGGTCAGCTTCACTTCCCTTGGAGACAAAGTGCATGGTTCCTTGAACAGTGCCCTAACTACATCAGAATGTTGTGGTGGTCGGAAATCGTTGTGTTCCAGTTGAGAGTTTGTGAGTTTGCTCTGATGGGCGGTTCGTAGGAAGTGTAGATTTCTCATTTTGAGTACAGGTTAGGCATTCGTGTCTGGTGATTTTCTGGGGAAAGACCCACTCCTGTGGAAGTGTTTACGAACTGCAAGTGAGGTGAGGTGAGACTTTGATTTTCAAAAGCCTGAATGGGCTTTAACTTTTTTAATGTTTAACCTGTACTGTTCCTTCCATATGTAATCCTTGCTTTGAATATGTTTTGTTTTTTAATTCCCATTTTGATTTTTATGCCATTTGGTTTTTATTACATTTCTTGAATTTTTATTGCCATGTATTTTTGTGTGTGGTTTTGGGTCAGTAATGTGGGTGAGATCCCACATCTGTTTTTCTCTGTGCCTGTTTTAAAAAAGGGATTTTGACAGAGGAAAAATCTATTTCTGAGGAAGGTCCCGTGTCACCCGGTGAAATTCCATTACAGCACGAATTTCTAGGTATAACAATGCTAGATATACCAGAGAAAAGAGCTTTCAGGAAAGCTGGGGTTACTACCCCAGTCGAGCGTCTTCTAGGAAGACGTCGGTATAATGAAGGGTGAGTGAAATACCACTACCACGGAAATATACTCGAAAGATCTCTCCCTATCAAAACCCCCGGAAAAGAGCGGTGAGCCGTTACAGCCCCCACACTCAACACCCGCCAGGACGGCGACACCAGCGCCACCTACTTCATTCCATGCTAGCACTAACCCCAGACTTGGCATGTGCAAGTAGGGGGGGGAGTACTAGGTGAGTTAGGGAGGGTCACCGGGTGACACGGGACCTTCCTCAGAAATAGATTTTTCCTCTGTCAAAATCCCTTTTCTGAGTCCAGTCCCGTGTCAGCCGGTGAAATAGTGATAGAGAATCATGCCAAGACTGCAACTACAAGGAAAAAAAGGGGGTAATCTGAAGAAAATGCAAAATTGTAACGAAAATAATTTTAATCAAGCAATCTCTTTCATGAAGCAAGAATACTAAAAGCAAGGTATCTTAAATCTAAGGCACATCAAAAAACTTAGCACTATAAAACAAGGAGGTCCCGGTATGATGGGGAAAAAACCTCAAAAATCTTAAAATTACTTAAAGGTAAGTGAAACATGAAATGTGCACAGGACAAGCAAATACAACCTTAATACTATACACGTAAACTTAGGCTAAACACGTAAGAGACAAGACTAATGAAAATTAACATATACACATATCTGGGGTACGTGGAGCCAAATAAAAACCGTCCAGTACCCCGTAAGAGAAAACAATTATGGCATGTCAGATTACACTTTTCCATCAGTAGATACAAGATACATCAATATGAGGGGCCAGGCAGTGAGGCATAAACAACCAGGAGAATAAGCAGAGAAGTAAATGAGGCAGGCGGGCGGGGGGGGAAAAGGCAAGGATAAGGAAATGATTATTTAAGGTGGGAGATGACACTTCCCACTGCTATTGTAGAATATTTCAGGGCTTGAGCGATTTTAAATAGTGGCGTTTAAACACTAGAGGTGATTTCCAACCCGTATATTTTGATAACTCTGAAAAGTCCATATTATGAAAGTAATTAATAGAAGTAGCAACTGCTCGAATATCATGAACTTTAGGAACTGAGTCTGGGTTGGCTTGTTTAATGAAATACAGAATTTGTTGCCTTATAGCATTCAGAGAAAGAGTACCACCTTTCTCCCTGATAAAAAGAGGACCCGACTTACTCTGTGGAGTTCTTAAGAGGTAAGATTTAAGTGTATAAACTGGACATAAAGATTGGTCTTGAGGAAGGGGCACCACCTTCCAAGGAGACCACCTGTCCTGTGGGTCTTCGTTCTTAGCTAAAAATCTAGGGTCAGGGAAAGGAGGACCTCTCCAGATGGGAGGAAGTTAACAAAACTATCACCTCTAGTGAGAGCCGACAGCTCTGAGATTCTAGCACCTGAAGCCAAGCTAATCAAAAATAAAGTCTTCCTTAACAGATCCTGATAAGAGCAATGGAAGTTATCCAACTCTGATGCTAACTTAAGGACGTCATTGAGAAACCACGTAACCGAATGTGGACGTGATACTGGTCTCAGACGAGCGCATGCTCTGGGGATGGATGAAAAATAGGAATCTGTAAGGTCGATTTTAAAGTCAGAAAGAAATACTTTCTTCAATGCCGACTTGACTGTGGTAATAGTGGCGGGAGCCAGGCCTTTCTCAAACAGTGACCTAAAGAAGGAAACTCCTAAATTAGTCGTCATGATTTTGGCTTCAGATGCTTTCAGGAAGGAGGCTAATTTTTTGACTGCTGAGTCATACTGTCTAAGAGTAGAATCTCTTTTATCTGATTCTAAAAACAGAGTGTTGACAGGGTCAATGTTCGCTCCTTTTGGGCTGCGAATTTTATAAAGTCCATAAAACTAGGGCATTCTGAATCCTTGAGGAAGCTGACACAGTCTTGGTTTGTACTGTCTGGGTCAGAATGGGCTTGGGAATCCGAAGACTCCGTAATCCCAGTTCCTGAAGGAGAGGGAACCAATTGCTCTTCGGCCAGTAGGGGGCTACTAGGGCTGGTTGACCCTTGAATGTCCTGAGTTTGTGTAATACTTTCAGCAGTAAATTTATTGGAGGGAACAGATAAATCTTCTCCCAATTGTTCCAATCTACTGTCATTGCGTCTGTGGCGAACGCCTGAGGGTCCAGGTTGGGGGCCACGTAACAGGGGAGCTTGAAGTTGCTCTCCGTTGCGAACAGATCCACTTGGAGGCCCGGAACCCGGCGGCAAATCCATTTGAAAGATTCCGCATCCAGGGACCACTCCGTCTCCAACGGGGTAGTCCTGGACAGGGAATCCGCCACCACGTTCCGGACTCCCGCTAGGTGGGTGGCTGACAGGTGCCAGCCGTGCTTGTTCGCCAGGGAGAAGATAGCTACCATTACTTGGTTTACTCGACCTGATTTGGAGCCGCCCCTGTTGATGCAATGAACTACCACTGCGCTGTCTAACACCAGCCTGATATGAATCCGGTTGGGAGGGCGGATTTTCTTCAGAGTTAGAAAGACCGCCATAGCTTCCAGGGTATTTATATGGAACTGCTGAAACATTGTGGACCACGTTCCTTGTACTTTCTGTTTTGGTGAATATCCTCCCCAGCCGCTTAGAGAAGCGTCTGTGTGGATAACTAGTGCCGGAGGGGGAAATTGAAGCGGAACTGTTTTGGACAGGCCCCTGACTGTGGTCCAAGGCCGCAGTCTTGTCTTTAAGATTCGAGGGATAGAGGAGACCTTGTCCCTGAGCTTGACATTTGCTCGACTCCGCCACACTCTGTTTATGTCTTTTAATTTGGCTTTCAAGAGCAGGTCTGTCACTGAGGCAAATTGAAGAGACCCGAGGACTCTTTCTTGGGATCGACGGGATGCCGATGGATTTTTGAGAAATCTCTTGGTGAGAGATGCTATCTCTTTCCTCTTGGGAGGCGGGAGAGATAACGTGTGGGAGGACAGATCCCACTGGAGACCCAGCCACTGAAACCGGGACTCCGGAGTCAGGCGGGACTTCTCTCTGTTCAGCTGAAAACCCAGTGACTCTAGGAAATTGATGACTATGGACGTGGCCTCCTGACACTCCGGAACAGTTGGTGCCCAGATTATCCAATCGTCTAGGTACGCTGCTAGGGATATTCCTTGGGACCGAGCTGCTGTACTACCGTGTCCGCCAGCTTGGTGAATACCCTGGGTGCAATGTTCAGACCGAAGGGCATGACCCTGAAGGAGTAGGCTTGATTCCCGAGTCTGAAACCGAGGAACTGAGAGAAGTTCCGCGCAATCGGGACGTGATAATAAGCGTCTGAAAGATCGATAGAGGTGGTGACGGCCCCACGCGAAGTAGAGTCCGTACCTGAGCTACCGTAAGCATGCGAAACTTGTCGCATTTTATGTAGAGATTTAGACGCGACAGATCCAGGATCACTCTTTGCTGATCGGAGTCTTTTTGGGAACAGTGAATAGCCTGCCTTGAAACTTTAGGTGCCTTGCTTTCTTTATTGCTCGTTTGTTGAGCAATTCTGTTACGTAATCCTGTAGGATTGATGTGGGTGGCTGGTAAAATCTGATTAGGGGAGGGTTCTTGATCCAGCTCCACCCCAGTCCCTTGGACACAATGCTGTGTGCCCAAGGGCTGAAGGTCCATTGGTCCCTGAACCAATACAGGCGACCGCCTACCTGTGTTCTCTCAGTGGGAGGGAGCGGGTTTATTCCCTCTACCACGTCCAGGTCTTCCTCTTGGGGTGGTGTTAGACCTTCCTCTGTGGGGGACCTTGCCCCTTCCTCCCCTTGCAACCCTATTGAGGCCGTGAAAGAACCCACGGCCCTCATATGTAGGGTTGTATGCTGGTGAGGTCACATAAGAGGGCGCCGCTGGTTGGACCAACACGTACTGTTGGGGGTGGGCCTTAGAAGTAGATGGTTGGGCCACTGCCGAGACCGGGGATGGCTTGGACTACCGCCTGATGGGGCCTCTTATGCCTCCTGAAGCGTTTGCCTCCCTCGTCTGGGGCCGGCCGATTCTGGGGTCTTGCGCTTATAAGCGGAAATGCCCCAGCGAGCGCAGACTCTGATTGGCCCGTGTAGCCTCAGACATAACGGATGTAACCTCGTCTTCAGGGAAGAGGTTAGGTCCCCAGATCGAGCTTTTAACGAGCTTGTTAGGCTCGTGGCGGATGGTAGCATCAGCAAAGATGAACTTCCTGCACTCCAGTCTGGCCATGATGAACTCATGCAAGTCCGACTGGAAGCTCGCCAGGAAGGACTTAGCCAGAACCTGGAAAAAGGGTTCGTCTGAGCAGGAGACGGCAGTAGCTTCTGTAAGACAGCCGGAGCTCAAGGACCGGGCTAACTTAGTCCGGGCCTCAAACTCCGCCTTCAATAAGGATTCCGGCAGCTTAGGGAGCTGTTCACTAAACTGCGTGGAAGCGCAGAGGGGGTCCAGCTTCCCGACGGTGAAAGTGGACGGGGCGTCCACCCAGAACTCATTACTTCCTGGGAATACCAGGGAAGTAGGATCTGTTTCCCTTAATTGTGGTAAGGGATTACCATCAAAGCATGCTCGGGCCGTAGCCAGAGCAACTTTGTCCAAGCAAGGGGTGGGAAGGTCTTCTCCCAGGGCGAACATCGTAAAATTGCCCTTGAAAGGGGTCAATTTCATGTTTTCTGCCTGCCACTCCGTCAGAGTGCGCAGGAGAGCCGACTGAGCCTGGTCCCTAGGGATGATGACAGTCTCCCTAGGAACCTTGTCTGACCGAATCCAGGCTTCTTCTGTGAGCCTCACGAAGCCTGGATAAGGGGGCAAGAGATCGGGGGGGAAGAACTCCAATTCCTCCAACCGTCTCGTGCCCAGACCCTCCACTGTAAGTTTGCCATCATGTTGGATGGCCCGGAGTGCGAAGCGCCAAGGGTTACCGACATCGAACGGCGGGAGGTCCGCAGTGTCGGGGATAGCATACTGTGGTTCTGCCGGAGGTGGGCGAGCCAAACCTGCCAGTATGTTATCATAATTGGCAAACTTATCGGTGATTTTTTCAAACCTAGAATCTAGGTCCTCCGTAAACTTTTTGTAAAGTTCAGTGGCAAGGGCCTGTGCATTGAAAGAAGGCTGGCGAGGAGGGCTTGGTTTTGCAGCCCTCTTACTCGCGCCTTTGCTGGAGGAACTAGATTTGCTCCCGGAGGCTACCGGTCCTGAAACCTTAGCCTTCGACGGGGGGAAGGGCGATGCCTTCTTGGAAGTCGAGGACTTGTAGCCCTTCGCCTTCCATGAAGTCTTCAACTTCAACTTGGGGATAGCAGACGGAGCTCTATCACCCAAGGAGGAAGACTTCACAAAACCTGCAAATGAAGACACTGATGAAGCAGGGGAGTCAAACAAAGGCGGGCATCCTCACTTACCTCACCACTTACCACCTGGTCCGGCTCCGTATTCATTGGTTCCAGGTTGAGATTTAAGGCGGCAACATCCTCCGAGACTTCGGCGTACAGGATATCCACTTGAGGTGGCTGGGTCGCATCCCGGATTTGTTGGATGATTGGGGTGGCAAGATCTTCAGGCACTGCAGCCGCCACCCGTGCGCCGGGTAAAGCAAGTCCCTCAACCTGGCGTCGAGGGCGTAGGGCTTCCCGGACGGAACATTCCTGCCGAACCCAGCCACCCAGGCCCGGAGGGATTCAAGGCAGACTTCTTGGAATTTTTCGTCCGCCTGCAAGGAAACCAGCAATTAGTTAGGAACGAAAAGCCAGACCGGGAATTTTAAACAATATACAACATGAGGAGCATGAACCGGGGGAAGGAAGACTGTCACTTACCGACTCATCCTGGATGGTTGAGCAGAGAGCAAAGCAAACCTCACAACCATCGGGGTGCCAAACAACCAGGTCGTCAAGACGGACCGCACAACCGGCGTGGGTCCGGCACACTACGTGCCCGTAGGGTTGTTGAAGGAGGCGGTACACCCGGCTCCTCACAGCGAACAGTCTGTAAGAACAAAAGTACATGAACCTCACACCCTAAGCAATTTAAAGCTGGCAAGGCCAGGAAACTCAACTACAACCGGAATACTCCGGCGGAGAAGAACTCCCTATGATAAACTGGGCCAATAAGCTCTAAATGCACAGAGTGGAAGGTAAGGGTTTCAGACCCCGGAGGACTCCGGGGAATGAAGGAACGAGAAACCAGGAACTAACCATAAGGGCTGCCAGAAAAATAACGGCGGAGCCCCCGGGTGTAGGACCGGACTCACGTATATGGATAAACAGATTTATCTAAAATTAAAAACAAAATAATAATAACAAGTGATGGTAAATACTCCGGAGACCGGAGGGGTCCGCTTCCCTTACGTGATATAGAAACTTCCCACCCTTACCTCCCCGCCGGAGAAACAAGACGGGTAAAGTGCTCGTATGTTCGTAACATAAGGCGGAGCAACACATTTCACCCTAACTACGTAGCCCGACGGGGAGGCGAGAGGTATGAGAGTGATTCGAACACGTTCGAGCAAACAAACCACCCACCCCACCACAGCGAAGCTAGGGATGGTATGGGAGGGAGCGAATCCCTCTACCAATAGGAGGAGTCCCTGAACTCGGAGAAAATGCCATCTAGCGTCACCCGCACGAGTCGCAAGGCTGGGGGGGGAGGGAGGGGGTGGAGCAGTGGAGAGGAGTAGGCTACCCGGAAGGGGACAGGAGACAGGGAGAAACATGTCACCCGCTCAACTGCATCCTTCCCTCCAAATGAACTGGGAAGGGTAGCCTACTCCAGGGAGCTACGCAACCTGAAGCCCGACTCCTTGCTAGGCGAAGCCTAATATGGGCCTAACCTAGTATAGGTTAGGAAAGAGGAAGGAGTGTAAAAGGGAGGAGGAAGAAGCAGGGGAGAGAAATTTTGTGCCGAGAGCCAACCGGGATCGAGAAGGGGGTAAGGAGGCGACTAGCCTAGAGGAAACACATCCAAAGAACTCGATTCCCCCAAATGGAGGAAGAGAACTAAGGGGCTCACTCTACCCACGAAAAACGACCCCGGAGGAAACAGCAACCAAAACTCTCTCAACCTGATCTCCGCACACCCATGGCAAGGGGATGGAAGCAACAAGCTAACACCACAAAATACCATCACACATAAACAATTAAAATCAAATTAAGTTCAGTAGGGAGCGTAGCCTACCTCGGGGGAGAGGCAGATTGGAGCTGTCGCTACCACCAGAAGTAAACCACACAACCAAAAACAATAAAAATAAATAAATATACTAAAAATAAAAGAAGAGCACCATCTTCAAGTATAAAATAATAGCCTACTTGAGACCAAAATGAAAATGAACCCAACCTGGGGGGGGGTACTTGGACGGGGCATCACCCTAATAAAGGCCGATAGGCCGATAATGTAAATCAAAAACCAAAAAGGGAGGGGAGCCACCGCAAGGAACCACCAGGAAGGAAATCAAGGGGTTAAAATCTTTCTATAATGACGAGGAGACAACTCCAACCGAAAGAACAGAAGGAGTCGCCTCGCGGTCGACATGGCTGGCGGGGGACGCCGTGGCGTCATAATAAGATCTCAATATTTATGAAAACACGAGACCAAAACAGCCAATAAAACAGAACAAAAACCCCACAAGAAGATGGTACTTAACTTAGAGATGGAAAAGGTGCTCGATGCCATCGTAGATGAAGAAAACAATCCAAATAAGGGGACGAGCACACAAAAGAAACGAATTTGTCACGTGCTAGAAAATGGAATGAAGTAGGTGGCACTGGTGTCGCCGTCCTGGCGGGTGTTGAGTGTGGGCTCACCGCTCTTTTCCGGGGGTTTTGATAGGGAGAGATCTTTCGAGTATATTTCCGTGGTAGTGGTATTTCACTCACCCTTCATTATACCGACGTCTTCCCAGAAGACGCTCGACTGGGGGTAGTAACCCCAGCTTTCCTGAAAGCTCTTTTTCTCTGGTATATCTAGCATTGTTATACCTAGAAATTCGTGCTGTAATGGAATTTCACCGGCTGACACGGGACTGGACTCAGAAAAGTCCTTTTTTTCCCCTTTTATTTCCTCAGATGTTTTGATAGAGGTCAAATAAATGGAAGGGAACTTGACATACCATGATTTCGGTCATGTTAGACATTTTTGACTCTTACAATGTAGAGACTTAATTAGTTAAAATTGGTAGCACTATGTTGTATATTAGTTGGACTTGTTTTTTGGTTGCCATTTCTGGGACATAGGCTTGCTCTTTCCCCATTACAGTACATCTTTAATTCATTCAAAGCCATTCACCATTAGACTCTTGAATAAACTGTAATTTTATAGACATGATTTTGCTGTTAATCCTTGACTCACTTAGTAACTTGTTTGTTAAGAGAGAGAGAGAGAGACAGTGCCAGCTCAGTCTCACACTGACGAACGCTACCGTGATACCTCTCGAGGTAAGAGCTAACGACCTCATCGAGATCTATATATATATATATATATATATATATATATATATATATATATATATATATATATATATACACAGTAATATATATATATATAGTCACGAAGTGTTTCAAGTACCTGGTTATTACACAACTAATCACAGACTTCAAAAATTTACTTCACTTCATAATAATAAAAATTATGACTGAGTACTCAGAAGGTAACAGTGATCCCTTAAAAAGTTTATTATTCAAAACAAGTGTGAGGTATCAACAATTAAACAAGAAATATACTAGCGCAAAAGGTCATCACTCCATCAAACAACTTCTGTTTCCCTGGTCTTAATTCACTTCAGCAAAACTAAAGGAACAAAACATGTTTATCACTTTGCCTTATGCACACAATTAATCCTTTTCACTGGTGGTCAATAAATGAAAACACTTTTCAAAAAATTTAAACACAAAAATTTATTTTTAAACTCAAAATTTATAACTGGAATTCACAATCTGAAAAAATTTACTATTACTTGAAAACAACACAAAATTTAACTAATTCTCAAGTTAAATTATTAAACAAAAGTAAATCACAAAAACTTTAATTTATCAAGAAATTAAATTAATCAAGCAAAATTTAAACTACTAAGAATTACTCAAGATTTGGAAAGAAAATCTTATTAAATGAAAATTAAATCAAGTATGCAATGTTAAATTATTAAGAAATGCTTAAATTGCTAAGTAAATAAATGTTTAATGAAAATTAAATCAAGTATGCAATGTTAAATTATTAAGAAATGCTTAAATTACTAAGTAAATAAATGTTAAATCACCACTATATGAAATGTGAAAAATTAAGAGATTGCAAACACAAGAACACACAAAAATACACAAAAGATTTACCAAAAAAATTTCACCAAGGTAAAAATCTCTTAATATACTTATTACACCATGGTAACAATAAGTAAAATTCACTTTACCTTACACAAGCTTTTGAAAACTTTTGCAAAATCACCCAAAATGCAGCTGCTCAAGATTCACAAAACACACTATTTGATAGGCGCCGTTATGTATATACACACTTTTCCTACATTCAGATCTGAAGAGCTAAAATTAATATCAATGACCACACATATATTTTACATTAATAACTTCTCTCTTTTGAAGAAAGAGAGAGAGAGAGAGTGAACCACATGAATGTTCTCTGAAATCAGAATGAGCAAATTTTTAGTATTCCAGCAAGAAATTAAACGATTAGATGACGTCATTATTAAGGCATTTTGGGAACGAAATACGAGAGAAATTGCTAGAAAAGGAAGATGACGTCACTTCCCGAGCAAAGCATTTTGGGGCCAAAACTAGCGTGTTAGAACAAAACATTCTGGTGATAGAAATTCATTCCTCGCTATAATGTGGTTCAGATTCCACAATAAGCTGTAGGTCCCGTTGCTAAGTAACCAGTTGGTTCTTAGCCACGTAAAATAAGTCTAATCCTTCGGGCCAGCCCTAGGAGAGCTGTTAATCAGCTCAGTGGTCTGGTAAAACTAAGATATACTTCTTCTTTAGAACAAAACATGATCAGAGCAATGTACTCTTAAACATGACATAATTACCATGTGCTTCAGTGCAGCACTTGTTCATATTTCTCAAAAAGGTACATGTTTTTATCAGAAAATCGTATGGGACAAAGCTTTTAACGAAATCTTAACACAATCAAAACAGATGGCATCTGGGTAATCATACATGGCATGTTTTTAAAACAAGACGAAGAACTTTATCTTTCGCGATGACAACCGAAGCAAAACAAGCCTTCACTACCCCACATGTTTCTGATATACTTCATTATTATTAAAAACATATTATTAATTCCAAATTACGCTGTTAAGTTATCTATATCACTAACTCCTCCAAGATCTGACATTACACTACATACGATACTTCCAACAGTTATTATTCATGATAACTAGAACAGTAAATATATCAAAATCATAGAATGATATACATATTACAAGCAATGTCATGAAAATATATATATATATATATATATATATATATATATATATATATAAATATATCAAAATCATAGAATTATATACATATTTATAAGGCAATATAATATATATATAAAATATATATAATATATATATATATATATATATATATATATATATATATATATATATATATATATATATATATATATAATGTATACAGTATTGTGGTGCTAGAGACCCTCTGGATAATGCCAATTTCTGGATAAGGTGAAACCTGATAAACAAAAGACTACTGTATGTGTGGTAGTACCATGCCTTTTGCAAAAATTTTCATTTGATTAACTGAGCTGATCAGACAGAAACGTCTGGCATTTATGAATTTTGCTGTATTGGGAAAGTGTAAGCTTATTTTTGCTATTTTGTTTGTTTAACTTAATAGTTCATCTAACTTAATACTGTATGGGGGCTATCCCACTACAGAAAATGTCTGACTTTTTTATATATCAGATATGGATGTTACGACCTTTGTTAGGCCGCAGTGCAAGTTCTTTTGCACAAAAGGAGAGAGGGCAGTGATGGTAAGAATAATATCCAGTAATACTCAGTCAGTGGAGACGAAAACACACGGGAAAACTCAACAATATTTATTAACAAACTAAGCAATAAATTATGTCAGCCTTGTTACTACTGAGGACAAATACAAGTCCTTAAATAAATCCCGTGGGATTACCTAACCGCTAAAACTAAACCCTAGACAGAAACATTGAGAAATATACTGAGTAAATTAACAAAAATGGGCCCAATACCAATACCTAATACTGAATAAGTTAGGAAGGAAGGTCAAGAGCAACAGAGAGAAATATCTCCTACCTAGGTTTATAAAACTAACTTAAAATTATCAATAACATAGCAATACACAATATACACAAAGATAGTACCTAATATTCAATGTCATCAACAACATCCACTGTTCTCAAAATAGTGACAATATATATTTACAATTCAAGAGATATATATAAACATCTAAGACTATCCAACCCAATAGTTCAAAATCACTGCAAAGCCACAAAGGCACACACACTGGCAGAGTTAATGATAATAATAATAATAATAATAATAATAATAATAATAATAATAATAATAATAATAATATATAAAGAGGCAATAAGAAAGGCCAACAGTCTAGGAAGACTTGCTATACGAAAAGATATCAAAATAAATTGGACGAGCTTCTCACACTAAATAAGGGATGAATGGATCCACGAACGATTCAAGATAAACAGCCTCGCCTTACTGAGGGCTGAAATACGGGGGGGGCCGTGATCTCTAACTCAGCTTTCAGAAGGGCGTACGGCTACACAGGTCACCAAATACCATGGAGAAGGAGTCCGTCGTGCTCCCAACCACAAACATAAGGGAATTTCCCTACTGGTAGCAGCCGCCCTACTTGCACCTTCACGGGTCTCAATGCCCCCACAGCTGCAGCTCAAAAGGACGTCGCAGAGGAACACAGCGATGACCCCCTCCCATGTCCACTCTGTCGGGATCCAGCGCCGATAACAGAGCCCGCGGGAAAGAACACACTGTAAGGGGAAAGTCACCGCAGATGGCAGAAATGCCCCTGCGCCTCCAACACTGACAGCGACAGATCCTTAGAAGAGCGATAAATAAAGATTTGCCAGCTGCACATCCAAACGGGGAGAATAGCGAGCCCGAACTGTTCTCTCGAAGAGCCGCTCCCCTCCAATGTCAAACGCTGGTCTCTTTTCACCAGCCACTCGAAAAATAAACAAAAGAAACAAGCGTTAATAAGGCGCTTATAAACTTTAAACGAGCGGGGAGGAGGTTTAAACAGCACTTCACTCTGAACTTGACGGATAAACAAAAATAAACTGAAACCTTACAAACTAAATTTCCTTACGCTAATTTTACATATAACAAAATGTAACAAAAAGCAGTAACAAGGCTGATTAAAGAAAGCAAAAGCAATGCCAATTACGTTAATACATGATATGGATGAATGCTGGAAGTTTTGTATTTTTTTTCTTTATGTTAGCCAAAGAGTTGATCTATTGAAATTCAATTTTCAAACTCATTATTTGTCTGGCTGGCCCCCTCCAATACAGAATAACTAACTATTACATCATTATTGTGTGTAAATGGATACCATAACATTTATTGTGATTTTGAGGATTTAAATTGTAGGTGTGAGATCCTTCCTTAGGAACCAAATAAATAACTTATAGCCAAAGCTACCATTAGTGCTAGCCAGATATCCAGCTTCTTATGTTGGGACCCAAACAGTAATCAACATGGCACTTGGTTAGGTTCCAGCTATGCCGAACCCTCTAGGTTCTGGTCTAAGGCCACTCTGGGTAGTTCTTGTACTGGTACAAAAGACCAAAGAAAAAATAGGAACACTTTATACAGTACTGTATGTATAACATCCATAATTGGAAATTATACTGCTGTGGATTGCAGGGTTGCACTCCTTTGCATTGGCCTATTGATACAACAACTGTCCTAACATGGTTGTGTAAGAGTTCCAGTATTAGCTGACAAGGATGTAAGTGTGGTGTACTTTACGTCCAACCAGACCCTAGTTTCTGAAAAATAAATGATAAATCTGCCCTGCATTTGTCGTAGTTAGGCTTAGGGTTTGGCTCTTCTGAACAATTGTGTTTTGCATGCAGGTTTTCTTTCTGATATACAGTGGCAATTTTACTTTTGTTTATAGGTAAATTGCAACTTTCGAATTTTATGACTGAAAATGTTGGTTTTTTGTTATATTTACATACTTTTTTATTGGTATGAGGTGATATCCTTCATCTGTGATAAATATTTCCATTTTCTTTTACTTTTAGGATGACATTGTGAAACTGCAGATACTAACACTAGCAACAAAGTTGTTCTTGACTAATCCAAAGCAGACACGTTTGTTATGTCAGTACGTATATAATCTTGCCAAGTACGATACTAACTATGACATTCGTGATCGCGCAAGATTTACTCGGGCACTTGTCTTCCCACCTCAAGGCCATGAAGATAACAAACTCACAAAACATGCTAAGAAGATATTTTTAGCAACAAAACCTCCACCATTGCAGCAGTCCAGCTTTAAAGGTAATTGTTTTATTTTGAATCTGTAGTACAGTATATATTAATGTAATATTCAACTAGGAGACAAATTGTGATTTAGGGGTCGAAAAAAGTAAAAAAGGATCGATAGTACTATACATATCAACAGTACAGTACTTGTAAACAGTAATATAGATTTTTTTCTTTTAAGATCGTGACCAGTTTCAGCTTAGTACCCTCTCCCACTTGATCAATGCTCGAGCAACAGGATACCAGGATTTGCCTATGTTCCCAGAAGAAGCTCCTGATCCTAGTGTACGCAATGTTGAGGTACCAGTTGTATTTACACAGGAGAGCCACAAACCTGCACATCAGAAAAGAAATAAAAATCAAAAAATAAAATCATTTTACTCGGATGAAGAGAGTTCACCAGAGGATGAGAGTGAAGAAAGCAGCAGTGGATCTGAGAGTGATAGTGATGAGGATACTACTGACAGTGACAGTGAGGAAAGTAGCTCTGATGAAAGTGAACCTGAAAGTGAAGAGGCTGATAATGAGGAGCATTCACAATTCAAAAGGAGATCAAACAGTTCAGGAAAAAGTGAAAAACAGAAAGATTCTTCTGAAAGTGAGGAGTCAGATTCATCATCATCTTCTGAATCTTCTAGCTGTGAGTCTTCAAGCAAAGAAGAGTCCGAGGATTCCTTTGATGAGAAAGTGAAGACAAAGGTTTTTAAAGGCAAAATTCTTGGAAAAAATGAGAGCTCAGCAGTAGGTGGAAACAGAAGTAATTTAGATCTTTTGCTAGATTTAGGTGATTCTCCACCGTCTGTGGACACACCGCTTCTTACACCATCTTTGGGGGGTCTTCTGACCCCCACACCTACAGTTCAACAACAGATTTTACCTCCAGGTGCCTCTATTCAGCCAGCCTCAGCAAAATATATTCCTACAGTAACATTTGAACTCTTGAACAGAATAAGTAGTGGAGGGTTAACTGTTTCTGCTCGTTTCACTCGCTCACCTCACCTTTATTCTCCACGTATGATATCAGTTGAGCTTACATTCACTAACAGTGGCAGTGAAGAAATTCGAGACATCAGTTTGGGAAAGCAGAAATTAGCACCAGGAATGTCATTACATGAATTTGCAAGCATTGCAGTTCTAAACCCAGATACAACTTTGTATGGTACCCTTGGGGTTGATTTTAATGATACCACTCAGCCTGCAGTGTTTGACGTATTAGCTGCAGGACGAACATTTAACATCAGCATAACTGCCCCAGTTGGAGAGCTACTTACACCTCTTGCAATGAGTGAAGATGATTTCAACCATAATCAGGTATGTTAGAATAAGAGAAATTTAACAGCTATGTCAACACAAAAGCAAACCATCTATTGTTTTAAGATGCAGATGCAAATGGCAGATAAAATATGCAATTCAGCACCAACTTGCCTCTTATATGTTACAAACATGAGAATAAAAATTCACGCTATGCAGAGTACTAGAATTTTTGTAGCAATAAGTCAGTTGTCTGGCAGTTTCTCATGTATTTCTTAAAAGCATTTTTTATCACCCATTTTCTCTTCCCTCCTGTCATTTATTATGGCCATTGGCTAGTTTTATCTAATGGGCATTGTGTTTGTTGCACAGATCATGTACAAGTGAGCGTTATTTATATGTTTGACAGTTCATGTTGAAGCAAGCATTTTCATGGTTATACAAGTACAAACTGTGGCTTTTTAAGTGCGTTCCACCATTCAGAAGATGAGACTAGGTCGTCGTCTTCATCACCACCTATGCTAAGGGGTTAGTTTCCCTTATGTGTCTTCAGTCATTCCTGTCAAATGCATCTTCCTGCACAAAACCCTACGTCTCCAAATCTTCCTGCACTTATCACTCCATCTAATCCTTAAACCTTTGTCTTGACCTTCTACACCTAACAGGTTCCATCCAAGCCCTGTTCACTCCTTGCTCCTCACTCATCCTTACCACATGCCCATACCGTCTAAGTCTTGACTTATCAGATAGTAATCTTGACCAGCTGGGTGCTTTTACTAACCTCTTCATTTTTCAGCCTCTCAATACCCAGTTTCTGTTATTCTTTCATTCTTAATGCTCATGCTTCTGAACCATACACATATATCATCGCTGGTCGAATTACAGTGATATAGATCTTTATTTTCAATTTATTTGGCATACTTTTGTGACACACTACCCCTGGCCCTCCTTCCCATTTCCCCCAAGCTACTTTTATCCTACTCTCAACCTCAGCTTCACTCTCTTCCCCATAGTTTCAAGCAGATCCTGTCTGGAACCCTGTACCTATTTCAATCGAGACTACTTCTATCTTTTACAAATAACCTACCCCCTCCCTGCTTGCTGATCACAGTAATCAAATTTTTACTCACATTTACCTTCATACCACCCCATTGAAGAGATTCCTGTCATTCTCATACCCTTCTTTGCAATTCTTCTTCAGCCTCTGCTATAATCACCAGATCATCTGCATAGAAAATTTCCCATAGCTTATCCTTCTTAATCCCTTCTCTTTGTACAACATCCATAACCAGTACGAACAGAAATTGTTAAGTGCTGTTTTTGTATATAAACCAACTCTTAATTCAAAACATTTGTTTTGCTGTCTTTGTCCTTTTCATACATAAATTCACCAAGCCTAACAAACTTTCAGGCAGTTTCCTCCCTTAAACACCAAAACACTACCTGTCAGATGCTTTCTTTAGGTCTGTAAATGTGCAGTGGAGCTTCCAAATACCCTCCAGCCTGTTTTCCTGTATCTGTCTTATTATAAATACATCATCAACTGTACCTTCCCTTCTAATGAAATTGTACTCATGTTCACGAATCTCTAAAGTTTCTCTCAATTTCTCAAAAAGTATCCTATCTAAAACCTTCAACAAATGTCATGTTAGTGTGGTTCCCTTATATATATTACACTCTATAATGTCTCCCTTCTGTTTAAACACATCAGACTTTCTTCCCAGTCATTTGGCTTATGTCCTTTACACAGATTATCCTTAATAGTTTCAGTAGCCATTTTTCCTCTGTGCTACCAAGTACAATACCTTTCACATTTCACTTTGCAGCACTGACGGACTTGGTGCTTTGCCTTTCTTCCTTTTACTGATACAGAAGCCTCTTTTACGTGTATAGATTGCATCTCCAACACTGGCCCCTCCACCATCTCCACTTCCCCCAGATCCCAGATCCCTTCTCATTTTATGTGTTAAAAAGATCCTTAAAGAGGTCCAGTCACTATCTTTTTAAGTCATCCTTAAGCAAGATATTTCCATCTTTACCTTTGACTGACTGACCCAGATCTTGTCTTTGCATTTTGCTTGCCTTTGATATTCTTTAAATATTCTTTTCATTCTCACTTGTACCCAATCTTTATTCAATTCCTTTGTAGTTCTTCCCGTGGCTATGCTCTCTCTCTCTCTCTCTCTCTCTCTCTCTCTCTCTCTCTCTCTCTCTCTCTCTCTCTCTCTCTCTCTCTCTCTCTCTCTCTCTCTCTCTCTCTCTCTCTCTCTCTCTCTCTCTCTCTCTCTCTCTCTCTCTCTATATATATATATATATATATATATATATATATATATATATATATATATATATATACAGTGTATATATATCATTCATTGGCACCAAGTACTCACTTCCTAATCAAATCATTAATTGTGGCCCCTTCCACTTGCCTCTAACTCTTCCATGTCATTTTCCTCTTGGCAGCCTGATTGCCAGCAGGACTTGAGCAATCAGGGTTGAGGCAGCAAGAAGTGTGTGGTATCACCTTTGTATCTAGTGGCTTGCATTAAATGGCTTTTCCTCTCAAAACTGTGAAGGTGAGGTCTTAAACCCTCATAGAGAAAAGAAAGAGAGAGAGAGAGAGAGAGAGAGAATATGCAAATGAATGGGTGAATATACCTGTAAGGTATTATTAAGTGATTACCTTGGCAGCCTAGAGTTCAGGCTGTATGGTACTTTATACCACCTTTAAGATATCAGTCACAGAAGGATTCATAGCCAAAAGCTCAGTAATCAGCTATTGCTTCCTTCCTAATTGATAAAAGTGTGGTATTTGATAGCAGTCATTTGCACAAAAGTTTATTTATTTTGTTGTTAATATAAACTTACATAGCTACGAGACACCCCTTGCTTGAATTTTCTGGAAGTGGGGAGCCATGGCATTTCTATTGCTTGCTGTGATTCTCGCTCAAAGTGGTTAAGTCGTCTTTTATCCTTGGTTGATAATCTTTTGTAGACATTGTATGGATTAGTCTTGAGGCAGGTCAAAGAAGTTTCCATTTTGGTCATCCTCTATGGTGTCAGCATTTATGATAACCATTCTTGCGTACATCTTGCTCATTCTCAAAATGTCAGTCAAAATGTGTCGAGACAGTCAGCACATACGTCCTTGATCTCGGATGTCTGATGTTCATTTTGGCAACAAAAATCTTTCTATGAATAGGCGTTAGTAGTAAGTCGTCCATGTTTTCATAAGTCCTGACCTTGGGTCAGCTTCTGTTGTGCTTTTTACCTGCTGGAATTCAGTAGCCCACTTCCTAATTGTCTTTGCCATGTATTCACTGTTTCCTTGTAGGTCACATCTGCCCTAATTATAGAATCATGGCTTGGTCGTCTTTGGCCCATTTTTAGATTTTGCTAGTTTCTGGTGGCTTTTTAGGGGATTCTTCTACAATGCATTGAAAGTCTTGATTCTTGTACATAGTCATATGAGCTCATGTAGTATTGAGTTCTGCCAAAAGTTTTTAGTTACTACTACAGTACTACATGTTCTGGAATAGGCTTAGAAATTTTTGAAGTGATGGAAGCGAGGGAGCCAGGCATGGGAGCAAGTAAATAAAAAAGGCAGGAGGGCCAGCAGTAAGAGAGAGTTGGCGCCAGGAACTCAGAAACTGGTGCTGAGCAAGTGCCTGACAGCACCCAGGCTTTGCAGTTGGCACCAAGCGAGCTAGTAGCCTGGGAGCTGGCGAGTGCTACCGGGCACTGTAGTATGAGCTATCGAAGGAAGTATCAAAGCACGGTTCTTGGCTGTCGAGAACTTCTTTTGCTAAAGCTCATTGTAACCAAAACATTAAGCACAATTCTCTCCTACTGCATTCCTGCTCTTACACTTTTCAGTTCTCTGCAAAGGAAATGTAATATTATGTTCAATTAATTGTATAGAAACAAATGTTATGAAGTACACAGTACCATCATACAAACATATCTCAAATCCTAACCAATATAATTCGAGATTGCAGATACTGTATGTATTCATTACAGTAAATATTGGGTTGGTCGAGAACGCAAAATTTCCGTTGTATTACGGTAATCAGTAAATTAGGTAGCGAACGCAATATTAAGTTTTTTACGCTACTCGGAAAAAGAAAAGTTAACCTTTACCGACATAGTTCGAAGTACACTGAGTACTGTTACACACACATATCTCAAATCCTATCAAACACTGAGACTGTTATGTATTAAGTCTTGCGTATTATATGGCGCATATCGAAGCTCAGCTCGGGCGCTATCTAATGACTGGTGCATTGTGGGTTAGTGTGGTTTGGGATTGGGGAAGCTCCATCGAGTTCTAGCAAGATTTAACCACTATAACCATTAGAGCCAATGTTTAGCCATCTGTATCCTCAACCCTGTAAGGATGGTATAGAGTGACATATTGGCTGGGTGTTGTCTGGTTTATTGGTGGTTCGTTACTGAATGAATGTACAGAATCTTCGAAGTTGTTATTGGCTGGTGAGAGCTGCTAAGTAGTTTCTGCACACAGACAGGGCAAAACAGAGGTAATGTTTCGGACATCTGTGTTTGTTGACATACAAACAGATGGCGATTGTGAGAGACATAATAAACGTACAATGATAAAACATATATCGGTGGAAAGGCCAGAACATTCTACATATGGACAGTTGCACGAGACTCGAGACAGATTAATGAATACAATGCAGTAGCATAATATATGTGAAATGGCGAGACGTTTGGCGTCTTCACAAACAGAAACATACATGCAGTTTGATACAGAAGATTCGGTGGAACATTATGAGTACTGTACATGATTGGAATGCTTGCATGGCAATGCAAGTAGTGGTGATTGTACATAAATCGAGACAACAATGGTTAGGGAGGAACGGACGGAAATATTGTATGGTAGAAGTTGCGTTCCTTGAGAGAGAGAGAAAACAGGATGCTCTTGTTTTTGTCTTGTTTCCTGCGATGGATGATGCACACACACGTGTGCTTGAAAGACCGCAGTGCAGTCTCTTACAACCCTCTACTACCAAAAAAGTCGGGGAGGTTGCGAACACAATATTACATTATTTGGAAAAGGAAAGCTAACCTTTACCGACAAAAGTTGAACACAGAGTATGATTATATAGAAATGTCTCAAATCTTAATAAACACTAATTGACACTTGCAGATAAGAAATTCAATACAGTAAATATTGGTTCAGCAACGAATGCAATGTTTACATTGATTATGTAACCAGTAATGGTGGTAGCACGGTAAACTACGCTACTGGAGTTAACCATATGATTGCGAAATCGCTACTGCAGTGAAATATGAGAAACTTGAATCAGATCTTAATAACAAAACAATAAAATACTGATCCCCAGTTTTAGCCAATATTTGTATGGAGTTCATAGAGAGAGATATTCTTAACAGATGTGATAGGGAAACCACACCTTTCTTGTGGGTCAGATATGTTGGTGACGTCTTTGCAATTATCAGAGGGACAGAAAGAAATTTAACTAAATTAGTAGAAATAGCAAATGACATCCTACCATCAATAAAATTTACCGTAGAAGTAGAAACTGACTCCAAGTTGCCTTTTAGATGTATTAATATTCAGAGATTCGAGTACACAATAGTTTAAATTCACAGTATATAGGAAGACAACCAACTCTGAAAGCTCTATACATTTTTATTCTTTTTATAATAATAATATCAAAAGTAATGTAACAATGAACTTCGCATTATAAGCCTTCGAGATTATGATCCAGAATACATTAATGACAAAAATACATCACATTAAGGCAACTTTTACAAGCTTTAGGTACCCCTCCCATTTCATTGAAAAGGCTATCTCATGTGCCCAGAAGACTTATTATTGCCCTAAGGATAATTACAATAGAAGAAAAGCGAATAGATTTTTAACCTTGACTTTTAACCCTGACATAGATAACATATGTAAATAATCACCAGGATAATACTAAAATTGTTTTCAAATATACCAACACGATAAGAAATAATCTAATAAAAAACAAAAACAATCATAATAACCCCATAGTACCAGCAGTATATGAAATACCATGTAAAGACTGCAAAGGTAAATATTTTGGAGAAAGCGGTAGAGGGTTAGAAACACGTTTAGGGGAACATAGACGGGCTCTCTCATTGCATTCTCAAAATAGTGCAGTAGTTACTCACACATTCAATAACGATCATAGACCAGACTGGAATAGAGCTAACATCATTCACAAAAGTAACAACGTAAACATAAGATTAGTCGAGGGCGCAGCCATAAATATAGGAGAATCATTGAAGAGGAACAAGTTGTTCATTAACAAGGACCCACTAGTTAAGTTCCATATCAAAACATTTATTAAAGGTTTTAATGTTAGGACAGGCTCTGTCCTTTGTCTGGTGCTGCCGTTATCTCTCACATCACCCTGCAGACACCATATAACAGCCGGGATTCCGAGAATGTCACCGCTAACGATGAATTACATGCAGAACAATAACAACAAGTGAGGAGATCAAGAAGGATAGCCACGCAAAATATAAGTAGAGGAGAAGCAGTCACCTAGTTGGATAGGTGACCATCCTGTGCGTCGCCTTGTCCGTTAAATCAACACATCGCCGAGGTCACCCATTGGTTCCATCCTTAAAACTGGAGCTTATATATTTACTTTTTGTATTGGTGATTTTAGCTAGACTGAAGATGATTCGAAAGCTCTTGTAACATTTGTATAAAATCATCAATAATTCACCACTGAATATTATTGTGGACCTGATATACAACATATCCCATTCTCGATCTAGAGGAGAAAGACCTACATACACTGTATTATTATACTGATCTATCATCATCTTAATATGTATAAAAAAACCGATCATCCCAGCATTTTTAATTGTTTAACCAATGTAAACGTAACTCTGTTCACCCCCCCCCCTCTGTCTCTCTCTAATGAAATATGAATTACTGTATCATTAACATAAAAAATATGAAACTAAAACTCCAGGAAGTTCATGAAGCCATCGAATGAGCGCATGCATACATATGTACACGTGTTACAATTTTTTTATTTGCTTTGACGTAGGCTCCATGATGACACACTATGTGTTGGAAGGGTTGGAAGTAGCCAATCATATAACAGGGCACCAGCTTTCCTGGTTGCTGATTGGCTTGTAGCACTACACGCTATTGGCTGGGAGGGTTGGAAGTAGCCAATCACATAGCAAAGTACCAGCTTTGCTAGTTGCGGATTGGCTTGTAGCGTGGATGCTTTGTGAGGGAGTTTTCCCTCGTTTTTAGTTTTCTGTAAAAGGAAACTATTGAGATGGCTTTGTCTGTCTGTCCACACTTTTTCTGTCTGTCCTCAGACCTTAAAAACTACCAAGGCTAGAGGGTTGCAAATTGTTATTTGATCATCCACCCTCCAATCATCAAACAACAGATTGCAGCCCTCTAGCCCCAGTAGTTTTTATTTTATTTTAAGATTAAGGTTAGTCATGGATTGTGCATCTGGCAGAGCTTTCCAATGGCATCTGGGAGCAACTGAGCGCTGAGAGTTTCATATGCTGCACAGAAAAATTGATTGTGCCAAAGAGACTTCGGCTCATTTTTTACTTGTTCATGATTGATTTTAGTTTAATGTTTACTGATACTGTATATTCTTATAACCTAGTTGTGTGAATTAATATTTATTTACGTTTTTGTACATACTGCCACTAGTGTATTAAATATTTTTAATGTGCATATGTATCTCTCTCTCTCTCTCTCTCTCTCTCTCTCTCTCTCTCTCTCTCTCTCTCTCTCTCTCGGGTAACTTGATTAGTTTTCACACGTAGCTGTAAGCTGTATATTTTTAAGGGTAATGTTTTAAGATGACTTTGAAGTGATAGTACTGAACAGTGATTCAAGGTGATAGTTTAAGGTATATTTGATGTTT
>NC_089798.1:22968556-23148556 GCF_040412425.1 Macrobrachium rosenbergii
GCAGCCCTTCGCTCACTGGAGAAGAGCCAGGGAGGCGACATGGTTGAAGTGCATAGTTGTCATGAAGGCCTACGAAATAACCCCGGAAAAATGGAGACAGCGGTTCCGAGGTCTTGCCAAGGAAGTCGGCTGGTCCTGGACTGAATGGGCCTGTCACAAGACCCAGTCTGGTACCTGCTGGTTTGACTCCTTGTCTTGCACTACATTTGAGGACCTCTTCAACCGGACCATGCTGGAGGATCTTTACCAATGCTGCCTGGGCCCCTTGCTGTATATCTAAATGATAAGCAGCCCACCACTCTTATGGAAGCCTGCCGCATGGCCGATTCGTGGGAAACCTTCAACCAGTCCCACAGCACATCTCATAGGCGCATCATGCCACCCGGTTACTTCTCAGGCTCAACTCGCTCGAAGAATGGACTGCTGACTGCCGAGCAAGCCTACATGCACCTACTGTAAGAGGGTGGGGCACGCTGAAGCTGATTGCCAATACAAGCTAGGCACTAATAAGCAGCCTCCTAAAACCAGCCAGAACTCCTCTCCCTCTTCATCCACTCAACCCTCTCCACCAACAGTCACTGCAGGCCACCGAGCCCCTACAAGAGGCCAGTGCAAATCCTGTGGTGCTGCCGGCCACTACAGTGCTGGACATCTGGCATGTCCACATCATGTCCCCACCACCAAGTTCGTCAACCCCATCAGCACCTCATTCTCTGTGGCTGGGCCGCAAAAGATCCTTTACCCCAAGAGACTGGAGACCCAGTTCATCTCAGTGGCCCTCTTAAGGGCTCTAGCCTGCCCGTAACCCTTCCGGTCCTGGTTGACACTGCGGCAGACATTAGCCTGATCTCCAGGGCCCAAGTGCCACAGTTGACAAGAAAACCCAGTGGGAGATGAAGTGGATAGAGGGCCACACCATTACCGTTCCCATGTTCAAGCTCCAGGTCACGACATCTTGGGGCACGCTACCCCACCGCCTTGGCATGGTGGGTGGAATTCAGCCCAGAGTGGACTTCCTGTTGGGTCGGGACCTTCTCTGGGGAAGCCCTTTCCCAATGCCACTTCGCAGCCATGCTACCTCCTCCACGGAGGCCCAGACTGTAGGAGAACCCAATCAAGACGAAAACCCACCTTCCGGCCACCGAAGTGGTCAGTGGAAGGGGCATACACTAAACCATTCTCGGCCTAGCCCTCTCCATTCGCGAAGGGGTGGCCAACAAAGAGGCCCTCCCTCTCCCCGAAGAGACGTTCAGGAGGAGCAGTACTACTGTAGGACGTGTAAGCAGACAGGCCACTCCACAAATTGGGAGGGTTGCCCAAGTAAGCAACGTCCAGCGGACGCCCCCGAGCAAGACTCTCTGAGAGGCTCTGATCTCCAGCTGGGGCAGGAATCTCTGCCGCAACCAAATTCAAGCCATCCGCGAGGTATTGCACCTCTGGACCCCTTGTCAGGCATGCCTCACCCTCAACCGCTGCCAGTGCCACTTGCGAGCCCTGAGCAGTGCCACACTCCGTCCAGCACGGATGTTGAGCCACCAATTAAGGAGGAGCCTGTGCCTGGTCCAAATCATGAGGCGGATCCTCCTCTGGGAGATTCAGGATCCCTCACGGCACTAATCATAACAACCAGAGAGCCTCCTGCACCCGACACTTCTTCACCAAATCTGTCCCCAGAGGATGAACCCCTGGAGGATCAAACTGTTACACCCTCTCTGGGAAACCAGGAACTGGCCTCCTCGAACGCAAAGGTCGAGATCGCTCTCGCTCCGGTTGTTGCAACAGCCGGAGTAGGGAGCCGTCCTGTAACTTTTGAAGTTACCCCTGACTTCACGCCTGCTAGCCCTTCTGGCCTTTACCCAGAGTCGGTGCCCTCATTACCTCCTAGGTCTGACATAGATAGGCCTTGGAGGAATCTGAAGAAGAAGAAGAGGCGGAAGAGAGCCCAGTAGTTGCAGAGCCATGATCTCATCCTGGCACTAGCGCCCTCTCGGCACTAGTACCCTCTCGGCACAGTGCCCTACCATCTTAGAGTGATCTTGGCCCCTTACCCAGAGGAGGTAGCCAGTATGATCTCTTTCTCATGCTATAGCCTAGACCAGATTAAGTACATCAGAGTAGCAACCTTGTCCCTTCCACTTTCCATCGAGCTGCAGTAATCATGTTAGTACAGTGTAACTAAAATCAGACAATCTAAACCATTGTGAAAAGAGCCACTGTGCTCATGACATGCATGGTCTAAGACCTCAGTGAGGCAAGCATTTATCATATGAGGCAAACCTCATGTATTAACCAGTAATTGCCAATTGTATTGCAGAAAACCTTGTAATGTAGCTAGTTCATTGTCCCTTGCATTGGTGCTACAGTCGTGTTAGGATAGGTTAGGCTAGGGAATACCATAGAATGTACCATTAGGCTAGGTCTAAAACATCACGATTATAGGAGGTAGCACGTAATAACCGTAAGCACCTTTAAGTACAGTTAGGATTCTGTAATATAAGTGATCAAAGCTCATACCCTAAGGGACGCTTTGCAGGCAGAGATAGGCTGGGTGCTTTAAAAAAAAATAACATTAGCAGAAATAGTTCAGCATTAGGGACCTAACCCACAGAGAGGGTTTTCACCAAGTAACCTCTAGTAAAGGTGGTCTTAAGCTTCCTTTCCCTACTCTATGTATCAGCGATGTTTGTCAAAATTTTCAGACTGCCCGGAGGCATACCGACGCTACAGCAGCCCTGTTTGACCGGAGACGGGTCAGAGAGAGCCCTGATACCTCGCGAAACACACGCCTGGTGTGTAACTAATTCTTTGTACTTGCCCTCTTACTATTTCATTGGCACTAGTGAGCTGAATCGAGTACTTTCAAGACTTCTGATCGTCAGTTGCATGCAAAAGCGACCCACGTCAACAGTAAGTTTGAAATTTGCCAAATTTTCGTCGACTTGCTAGTATCTTCCTGATTTCAATTTTCCTTTGTTTTCACCACTTCGCCACCATCTACGAGAACATGGTATAACCAATTTACTTTTATGAAGTCTAGTGTAAGAATAATTAATATTGCTTAGCGACACTCAACTATTCCCGTGCAGTAAGTAGGAATTAGGGAAGGTTAAGTAAGTAAATTTCAGACAACCTTGTGTCTCGATCCCATTGTTTGGAAGAGAATTAACCCTCACTAATATGAAATTGAGTGCTGTATCTACCAGCATAGATGTCCGTTGTGCTATAACTTTACTTGAAGCAAGGGGAAACTTGACTGTGTCCGACATGGGCGAAAGTTCATGTAATTTCCTCGCTATCACAGCACATTCTTTCTTTGTCGGGACCAATTGGGAATTAAGGGGTTTGATGTAATCCATTTGTTGCAGAGTAATCTGTTATCCCATATATTGTTTTTCCCGACTGGCGACCCTATTTAATTAAGTAATTGTTTGTCTTTGAGGTTAACTGTAACTTTGACAGGTTACGTGTGTCCTTGGTGATGCAGGGCCCCATAAATTGCATTAATTAATTAATAAACTCATCAGCCAAGCCCCACATGTAACAATATATATATATGTGTGTGTGTATGTGTATACATATATATACAGTAATACTTGTGTGATTTGAGTTGTGCGAATTCACCGACAAGTGAACTTTTCATTGGAACCTAACTAATTGTCGTGCACAAGTTTTTCAGAGACACGTGAACAATTGTGAATACAGTACTGAGAAACCCTGCAAAAGTGTTTGTTTAATTTTTTATGTAATTTATAAGTTTTCAAGCTTTTATGTGTAAATTAAATAACATTAAATAATAAAAGTAATAGTTTTCTCTCCCTCAAGCCTTCCAAGATATGTCACAATTACGAGATCTATGGCAAATGTGCATATCTAGATGGATATGAGTAGGAGTGCAGCAATCTACATCCAAAAATATGTAAAAACTGGAGAGAAGGAAATGGATGTAGGTTTAATAAAAAATGTAGGTATATGCATCCTATAGTCATGAAGAATAAAAATCAAAATCAAATAGATATCAAAAATCAAGGTAAAAATGAAGCAAATAAAGAAAGGAACAAAGAACATTTGATGAAGGAAAAAAGCAAGCCAACAACACATCATGAAATGTCAGCACCACGATGTGAGGCATCAGCACCTAGATATAGTGCAGGAACAAGTAATGTATCTATGATGTTAGGGGATAGTGCAGATATGGAGATAAATGCAGGTATATGCACAAAATGAATAAATATGAAGATGGAAGATCGAATATAATGGAAAAGTTGGATTTTTTAATGTACGAATTTCTGGAAATGAAGAAAAGAACATATCAGAACAGGAAAGAGACATTGGAAAATCCTTATTATTACCCATATATTAGATAATGGAGATAACACGCAAACCATCATAGTGATGAATGCGCAGGGTTTAGTTTTAAGTAACTCAAAAAGAAAGATAGAGTTCTTAGAAGAACTAACCCAAAATGAAAAAAATAGAAATAATGAATATAAGTGAAACCTGGTATTCCCAAGAGACTGGTAATGATGATCAGATAAAGGGTTTCCAAACTTATAGATCTGATAGAAAAAATAGGAATCAAGGGGGAACCACGATATATGGGAGAGATGCCAGTCAAGGAAAAACCTGTGAGAAATATACTAACACAGAATGTGAATTAATAGTGGTAGAATTTGAATCTGAAAAATTAGTGAAAATCATAATATACATACCCCCAAATACTAAAGAGTTTGATATAATAATTGACAAATTGGTTGATATATGTAGAAATCACAAAGACTGGACTATACTCCTATCCGTAGACTTTAACTTTCCTTTCGTAGAATGGAAAGAATGAATAGGAGACTGTGGTTGTATTTATACATATAAAAAAGAGAGTAGTAGTAGCGCAGAAGATAAAAGACAATTTGAAAAGCTATTAGATATGCTACTAGAACATAACATTCAGCAAATAAATCACCTGCCAACAAGAAAGGATAATATTTTAGACCTAGTATTTGTGAACGAGGTGAACTATGTTCAAGAAATAATAGTGTATAATATGAGCATTTCAGACCATAATGTCGTAGAATTAACAGTCCATTCCAAAGCACATGAAAACAGAGATAAGCAAGAGACGAAAAAATGGGAAGGATATGGAAAATACAATTGCTATAGTAAGAATGTAAAATGGTCAGAAATAAATGAAGAATTAAAGACTGGGAAAACATATTCGTAAGTGATAATATACAGGTAAATACGGATATATTATTATATAAATTATTAGAGGAAATAGTGGGAAAATATATATCGAAGAAGAAAAGTAAACATCAGTCATGCATACCAAGAGACAGAAGGATCTTGTTCCAAAGAATCAGAAAGTGGAAAAAACGTCTTGCAAAAGAAAAGAATGCATGGAAAGTGATGGAACTAAAGAGTAAGATAGAAAATGCAGAACAAAAGATTATACAATCAAAAGAAAATGAAAAATTGGACTTAGAAGAAAAGACCCTAAAAAATATCAAGCAAAACCCCAAAATATTTTACTCATATGCAAAAAAGATGAATAAAAGAAGAGTAGAAATAGTCCCTTTAAGAATTAAAGGGCGATTAATGAATGAAAAAAAGGAATAACAGAAAGATATGAGAGAATTTACACCTAGAATTGATAATGAAGATAATGATACAGAAGTAAGAGATGAAAATAGTGAATATTTATCGGACATAGATATTAATGAAGACGATATTGTGCTGGCTATTAATGAAATTAAAAAGGATCAGCAGTCGGACCAGACAGCATCCTTGCCATTTTGTTAAAGAAAGTAGTTCATTCTATCGCAAAGCCACTCGCAATATTATTAAGACAAAGTGTAGACACAGGCAAGATTTATGATGAACATAGATTAGCATATATTACCCCTATTTTCAAAAGTGGATCAAGACTAGAGGCAAGTAATTATAGGCCTGTGAGTCTAACATCACATATTATGAAAGTGTATGAAAGGGTAATGAAGAAAAATATAATGAAACATTTAATGAAAAATAGTTTGTTTAATATAGGACAACATAGTTTTGTGCCTGGAAAAAGTACACAAACCCAACTGTTAGTCCACCATGAAAACATATATAAAAATATGATGAAGGAAAAAGATACAGATGTGGGTTACCTAGACTTTGCAAAAGCTTTTGACAAGGTAGACCATAATGTATTAGCGTAAAAAATTAGAAAACATAATATTGTGGACAAAGTAGGAAGATGGATAAAAGAATTTTTGCATTACAGAAAATAGATAGTGATAGCAAACGATGAGAAATCGGATGAAGCTAAGGTAATATCCGGTATACCACAAGGTACGGTGTTAGCTGCATTGCTGTTTGTTTATTATGATTGCAGACATAGACAGTAATGTTAAGGACTCGGTAGTGAGAAGTTTCACCGATGACACAAGAATAAACAGAGAAATTACTTGTGATGAAGATAGGAACTCGCCACAAAGAGACCTAAACAAAATATATGAATGGGCAGAGGTAAATAGGATGGTATTTAACTCTGATAAATTTGAATCAATAAACTATGGTGATAAAGAAGGAATGCTATATGCATAGAAGGGACTTAATAATTAAACGCCGACCCTATTTACAGTTAAAAAACGTCTCCCGTATGCTGGATGTTGAATGGGTGAGTTAGTTATGCAATGATCGGAAAAAAGTTTTTTTCAAAAATCACAGCAAATTAGTTTTTAAGATTAAGAGTTCACTTTTGGCTCCTTTTTTTGTCATTGCCTGAAGTTTAGTATGCAACCATCAGAAATGAAAAAAATATCATTATCATATATAAATATTATATGACAGCGAAAAAAAAAAACTTATATAATTGTATACAAATCGCGCTGTAAGCACAACGGTTAAAGCTAATGAGTTAATTTTTTTAGTTGTATTGTACACTAAATTGCGATGATTTTGGTATATAACAAATTGTAAAATGATCAAAGCAACACAGAGAAAATATTATCACAAAATGATGCATGAATTCGTAACGCGAGGACGTAAAAAAATGTTTTTTTCAAAAATTCCCATAAATCGAAATATTGTGCTAAAGACTTCCCATTTGTTCGTTTGTTGAAAAAAGAAGCTAATTGATTGAATATTACTAGACTGTAAGTGTTTTAGCTTACAATTGCAGTTTTCGACCATTTCGGTCGAGTTAAAGTTGACCGAAAGTCGAATTTTTTCTATTTATCGTGATTTATATGAAAATATTTCAAAACTGATGAAAGCTACAACCATGAGTTATTTTCTGTTGTATTGTACATGAAATTGCGCACATTTTCATATATAAAACTTTATGTAACGACTAGTATAAAACGGTGCAAATATTACGACAACGAGACGAAAGAATTTCTGAGATGTTCGCAGAGTTACTCGCTCTCTCTCAGACGTAAAGGAAAATGTTTTTTCAAAAATTCACCAGAAATCGAAATATTGTGCTAGAGACTTCCAATTTATTGCAAAATGAAGGTAAATGATTGAATATTACTAGAATGTAAGAGTTTTAGCTTACAATTGCGTTTTTGACCATTTATCGGTCGAGTTAAAGTTGACCGAAGGTTGAAATTTTGGCAGTTAACGTGATTTATGTGAAAATATTTCAAAACTGATAAAAGCTACAACCATGAGCTATCTTCTGTTGTATTGTACATGAAATTGCGCACATTTTCATTTATATAAGTTTATGTAACGACTAATGTAAAACGATGCAAACATTACGACAACATGACGTAAAGAATTTCTGAGATGTTCGGCCGAAGTTATCATGCAGACGTAAGGAAAAGTTTTTATTTTTTTCAGAAATTCACCATAAATCGAAATATTGTGCTAGAGACTTCCAGTTTGTTGCAAAATGAAGGTACATGATTGAATATTACTAGAATGTAAGAGTTTTAGCTTATAATTGCGTTTTTTTACCATTTCGGTCGAGTTAAAGTTGACCGAAGGTTGAAATTTTGGCAGTTATCGTGATTTATATGAAAATATTTCAAAACTGATAAAAGCTACAACCATGAGTTATTTTCTGTTGTATTCTACATGAAATTGCGCACATTTCCATATATAAAACTTTATGTAACGACTAATATAAAACAGTGCAAACATTACGACAACGTGACGAAAGAATTTCTGGCGCAGACGTAAGTTAAAAAAGTTTTTTCAAAATTCACCATAAATCGAAATATTGTGCTAGAGACTTCCAGTTTGTTGCAAAATGAAGGTAAATGATTGAATATTACTAGAATGTAAGAGTTTTAGCTTACAATTGCGTTTTTTTACCATTTCGGTCGAGTCAAAGTTGACCAAAGGTTGAAATTTTGGCAGTTATTGTGGTTTATATGAAAATATTTCAAAACTGATAAAAGCTATAACCATGAGTTATTTTCTGTTGTATTGTACATGAAATTATAACACATTTTCATATATAAAACTTTATGTAACGGCTAATATAGAACAGTGCAAAAATTACGACAAAATGACGAAAGAATTTATGAAATTTTCGGCCGAGTTACCGCGCGGGCGTAAGAAAAAGTTACCCTTTTTTTTCAAAAATTCACCATAAATCGAAATATTGTGCTAGAGACTTCCAATTTGTTGGAAAATGAAGGTACATGACAGTCAGATTGAATTTTCCGGCAATAAATGTCAGAAAGAATATTACTAGAATGTAAGAGTTTTAGCCACACAATTGCGTTTTTCGACCATTTCGGTTGAGTCAGGTTTTTGAATGAAGGTTGAAATTTTTTAAAAACGTTATTTATACGTCCACTTGGCACCCAACAGACAATTTTAGTCGACGTATGATACGTCCAGTAGGCGTTTAAGGGTTAATAACGAGACAATCACAAATAAGGAAGCAGTTAAAGACCTTGGTGTGATGCTGAATAGGAATGTGCTGTCGCAATGATCAAATAGCAATACTATTGGCAAGATGCAAAGCAAAAATGGGAATGTTGTTCCGGGACTTCAAAACAAGAAAAGCCGAACACATGATTATGCTTTGTAAAACATATGTACGTAGTCCACTTGAATATTGCAATATGATATGGTACCCACACTACCAAAAGGTTATTGCACAAATAGAGAGTGTACAAAGGTCCTTTACAGCTAGAATAGAAGTTAAGGACCTAGACTACTGGGAAAGATTACAATTCTTAAAATTATATAATCTCGAAAGGAGAAGAGAACACTACATGATAATACAGGCATGGAAACAGATAGAAGGAATTACTGAAAACATCATGGAGCTAAAAATATCAGAAAGAGCAAGCAAAGGTAGATTAATAGTGCCCAAAACTATAATAGGAAAACTAAGGAAAGCACACAGGACATTAATCCACTACGCACCAGCATCAATAATGCAGTGATTATTCATTGCATTACCAGCTCATCTGAGGAACATATCAGGAGTGAGCGTAGATGTGTTTAAGAATAAGCTCGACAAATATCTAAGCTGCATCCCAGACCATCCAAGATTGGAAGATGCATTAGCAGTTCTCTGGTAGACATCAAAGGTGCCTCACACTGAGGGACCTGGGGCAACCTGAACGAACTGTAGGGTCTCTCTCTCTCTCTCTCTCTCTCTCTCTCTCTCTCTCTCTCTCTCTCTCTCTCTCTCTCTCTCTCTCTCTCTCTCTCTTACCGAGATGAGAGAATTTTTATGGTACATGTATATGTTTATTTGTTTTGTGTGATAGATAAATTTTTTACCTAATAAGTACTAATTTTCAAATATTTTAATAAGAAATAATAATAATAATAGTATAATTGTAATTGCAAAATTTGTATGTAATACGTATTTTAAACAAAAAAAAAATATCTTTCCCTCATTTTTTGTGAAGAAGCTCGAAGGCAAAGCTGTCAGGCATGTCAAGTTAACATGACAAGAAGGGGGAGTGTTGCTGATTAGCAGGCCAGAGGTTTTTTTTTTTTTCTCTCTCTCTCTCTCTCTCTCTTTGCCAAATCTCTCAGTTCTCTTCTCTCTCTCTCTCTCTCTCTCTCTGTGTGTGTGTGTGTGTGTCTGTAATAAATTCATCAAAAATTTCATTTCTTAAGTAAGGACAACTCTCTCTCTCTCTTTTCTCTCTCTCTCTCTCTCATCTCTCTCTCTCTCTTCTTTCTTCACTCATTTGTAGTTAGCACAACGAAATACTGTGTTCTGTATGTCTTTACCTGTATAGTAGATAATTTTAAGTTGATCTAATTTTGACTGTGCGTGTAAAAACTGTAAATGAGCCATTCTAAAACATAGACATACAGCATTTCAGAACAAAGAGAAAGAGACAGAATAAAGAAATGTTTAAAAATGAAGTTGAGAAGACTTCTAAAAATAGATTGGTGGAATGGAGAGAGAGAGAAATAATATACTAATCTTCACACACTCCCATATTCTTACATCAACCATTTATTTCTTTTTTTCAGGGCAATGTATTAAGCCAACTTTTAAATGAAATTACAGTAACTTTAATTTCATTTAAAAGTTAGTTTAGTGCTTTGGGAGCATGATTAGGGTCATATTTAGTGTTTAAATTCTAGAAATAAGCATTTATTAGCATTTTTAGAGATCTTGCCAAACTTACACAGAAATTTCCCCAGTAATGCTATGGGTTCTGTGAACCTAACTCACGAAAAAATAGTTCGGGTATGACTATATATATATATATATATATATATATATATATATATATATATATATATATATATATATATATATATATATATATATATATATATATATATATATATATATACAGGCAGTCCCCATACGGTTATTGGCAGGGTTCGTTCGACAGCATGATGATAAGCAAAAATCTAATGATAACTAAAAATTGAATGATAACTTGTCAAAAATCGGCGATTTTTCGGCACTCATCACCACCGATAAGCCCCGAAAATTGCTGATTTTTGGTTGTCAGCACCTCTTTTAGTTATGTATCGGTGGCACCAATACGCGGTTATCGGCACCGAAAATCACAGATTTTCGTCGCTAGACAAGCACCAAAAAACCAGATCGCCAGTAACTTGGGAGTGCCTATATGTATCGAGAAAATAGAGAAAAACGTATTTTTTCAAAGTGGAAATATCCCATTTCCATTTGGGTCAGTAGGAAAGGACCATAAACTCATAAATCTCCCAGCCTGTCACAACAAGTCGCCAACCATATCTTCAAGAACACACAAGCACTAACGAGGCGCTAAGAGAAATCGCATCTGGCCGTGCCTTCAAAATCCACAAGGGTCCTGTGAAGGAAACGCCTGGGAACATATGGTTAGTAAGGAGTGGGAAAACACCCTCACCCCCCTTGACTTCGAAGGAGAGCCCAAGGAAATAAGCCACTCTCACAGGTCAGGCCTAGATGTTTTGGCCAATCAAATGCCATCAGTGCCAAAGACCTAGAGATGTCCTACAAGGAACAAATACCCAGTAATCAACAGGAATTCCTTAAAACACACCTCCAAGAGTTGGAATGAAGCAAGTGGAGGAGGTGCCTCAGGAAAGCAGTACCTGCCCAGAATATGACGTCATGGTTGACACAAGGGAAAATGGGAGATATAAGGACAGGCAGACAGGAAAAGAGACAGTCGAAAGGGGAATCAGAGTAGAGTCAGAGAGAGTCGAAAGGGGGAAAAGAGCAGAGTCTAAGCAGAGTGGGAAGATGGAGAGAGAGAGAACTAGAAGAAGTGAGGGGAAGCAGAAAAGAAACCTCAAGGACAGAAAGAGAAGAAGTGTGTTCGTTAAGCATAAGACTCAGGACAATAGTTATTTAATCTAAACCGTTTAGTCTCTTAAAACCATTGTTTTAAAGTCTCGAACAATTAAGGAACAGTTAAGAAACTATAGGTGGAACTGTAAGACAAGAAGTGCAAGTAAAGAAGAAACGGGAACAATTAATAATTTTCCCTTTAACCTTAGTAATTTATAATTTAATAACTGTTTTTAAAGAACCACTTGTTCCTGCTACAAATAACTTCCACGTCACTCCCCTGGTTGCACTACCTTAGTGTTGGGCCCTTTGAAGAAAAAGAAACAGGGCCCGACTACAGCTGGTGACAAGCGGTAGGATAACCAGAGCTAAGTGGGATAACAAAAGCTGCAGCTGATGGCGATAGGTTAGATTACAACAGCTAAGTGAGATAACAGCGGGTGTACAGGTAGTGATCACAAAGAGTTGGTGAAACAGTGAAGTGAGATAAACAGTTGAAAGTAGAATAAACAAGTGATCAAAGAAAAACACCAAAGACAAAAACGTAACATACGCTGCTCTACAAGGAAGAAAATAAAACACGCCATACTCAAACACACACAGCTCTACAACAAAGCAGAAGACTACGCCGCAGAGAGAGAGAGAGAGAGAGAGATGCCCTTTTCCTCTCGCCGCCACCGATGATTCCCGCGATTGAGTGAGAGCAAGATCCCCAGCTAAGGCACAGTGATGGAAGGACGCTGAAGAAGAAGGTGAAGAAAACGACATAAGAACAACCCAACCCCTGGACGAAAGCCTACGAATAACAAAATCAAGCTGCCAAGAGAAAACCCGCAGAAAGACGAGAGAAAAAGCCGTATGTGCAGTAAGAATGATATCCTTACGGTCACACACACACATGTAGAATTTTTTTTTTTCTTTGGGTTAGAAACACACACAATTAAGTCGACTAAGAACACTTGTATTGATATTCATTTGAAAACACAAGACTCATACATAAATTAAATAGACTTGGCAACGAGTTTTTTTTTTTCTCTTTCTTTAACTAACCACCTACCAATCTGTTTTTTTTTTTTTTTTTACTAAATTTTATCCAACATTTGGTATTACTAAACTTTATTTGACGTTTGGCATGACTAACCCATAATTTCTGTATTTTATTTGTGTCATTCTACGATTATTTTAAGCATTTAATTTCATATTTAACATTCATTAGCTGAAATTTATATATTTTTTGATCGAGTAATCTCATAACTTGTTTTTTTTGGTTCGCTTAAAGGTGTTCAGAATCATAAGTTTTTTTTTTAAGATTTTTTTTTTGAAGCGAGGGATAATTTATTTATTTGTTCTACCTGCACTGTCAAGAATAATTAAAAGTTAAGGGATTTTTTTTTGTTTTGTTTAACACCGCCAATTGGTAATTTAGAATTTTGGGGGAAATTTTAGTGATTGATTAACTTTACTTTAAGTAAGATAGAAGTGTTTATGATCTTTTTGTGAATTATTTTTTTTGGGATTCTATGAACTGGTTGACTCTATTTTTTTGTTATTACTGCCAAACTTAAACACTGTACCGTTATACTCAGTGCTTAAGAAAGTGTTTGTCATTAATGAATAAATGCCCAGAAGGAGATCAGCACAAACTAAAAGCGTAAGAACTCCCGTTTATACAAGAAGTCAAACCAATAATTTAACCATGGATAGGGGAACACAGTCAACTAGCCCAGTCTCAGCAGCTGTAGGTACACATAAAAGACATGCAGTTAACCATATAGCCAAATTTTGCGGGAGGAAAGAAGGTCAGGGTGCCAGTA
Organism: Macrobrachium rosenbergii; assembly: GCF_040412425.1. Taxonomy (NCBI): domain Eukaryota; kingdom Metazoa; phylum Arthropoda; class Malacostraca; order Decapoda; family Palaemonidae; genus Macrobrachium; species Macrobrachium rosenbergii. The sequence continues at coordinate 22,982,096 of NC_089798.1, forward strand.
ACTTAGAAAACTGGATAGAGCAGGTAGGCATACATCTTAATAACAAAACAGGCACAGATAGCGAAAAACTCAGCGAAGCGAGGAGTTATCTGGACCTGGGAGCATGGGGAGACTTAGAACGGTATGTCCATTCCTAGACATACCAGACTTAAGAATTGGGAAGAAATAAAACAGTTCTTTAGGAAGGTATATTCCACAGTAGGCGAAACAGATCCCGTTATCAGCCTTGCAAGGATAGCTCACTGTTATAAGGCAGATAAAAGAAGTTACCAAGGAATGAGTTCCCAGCTATATAACAATATGAATGAATGGGGTCACGTAGTTACATCCACTAAATGGGCAGAGACAGGTAAAATGTCAGTAGCTGATGTCAAAACCATTATTAGGTTAGCATTCATGATTGGAAGTTTGCCAGCCGAAGCTATTGGAAGGATGACCCGAAAATGGGAGACTTCAGATGACATAGCTGAGATCGAAGAGGAAGTAGCAAGAATCTTAGGTAGGAATCACGAAGGGAACCCCATATACAGACCTTTAGTCACCATAGGACAAGAAGAAAGAGGACAAAATAGTTCTAGGAATCCAGATAGAATCAGAATTAGGACGTTAGGTAATACAACTCAAGAGGGATTTTCAACAGTCACGTGTTATAACTGTCAGAAGAAGGGACGTTATGCCAGTGACTGTCGAGGGATAGTTTACTGCCCTTTCCACAAGAGAGCCGGGCATAGCACTCGAGATTGCAGAAATAGACCTGCTTCAGCGCCTAGATATAGAGCTCAGTCAAGAGGCAGAGGTAGAGACCGTAGTCAGTCTCCACAAGCTAGAAGGAATAGGGGTTCAAACCCAAATAGGTATCAAGATACTAACCAAACTACGAGTATATCAGATGACACAATGGTAAATTTTCACTCCAGTGGTATAATGGGTCTTCCTCCATAAAAGAGGGAAGGACCAGATTGCAAAACCTAAGCCAAACTAAACAGGTTAGCAAAGTTAATATAGGGAATGAATATAACTATAGACCAGTATTTCCTGCACATGTTGGTTTTGAGAAACCTATTACCACATTCTTTGATACAGGAAGTCCAAAGAATATAATGTCAGAAAAGGTGTATCAGATGTATTTTTCTCACTTAAGTTTGAACCCAGCAGTAGACATAGAATCACAGACGTTCAGGGTAATAATATCGAAATAGTAGGACAAATAGATTTTCCTTTTAAGCTAGGAAGAATTTCACTAAACGAGAAGGCTCTAGTAGTAAGAGATATACAGTTAGGGTTTGCACATTTGCTAATTGGTTATCCAACTATGGCTAGAGAAGGGATCAGCATTAATGCACCTAGAGAGCAATTAGTGATTAGAAGGGGTCATGAAATTTCTAGAATACCTCTATGTAAATTAACAGGAAGAACCCCGACTCGAGAGCACTCTTCATTGAGAAGTATTCTAAAGAATGACACGACAGAGGGAAGATATTCAGTATACAGCACAAGCTCTCAACAGATAAATACTCACTTAGAATCCAACCAAGAAACTTACTTGAAATTGGACAGGAGTTAAGACTTAAACCTGAGAGAGCGCATGGATAGAATGTACAGTAAATCCAATTTTTGAAGGGAAGGAAATTCTCACGCTTACTGAAGAAGCGCAAGTAAAGGGGGTACATTACTCTTCTAGTATACATGAAGTCAGGCAGGGTAAAATAGCTTTGCAGGTTATAAATAACAGAGGAGGAAAGGTTAGGCTAACGCAGGGCACAGAATTAGGTTTAGCAGAGGCATACACCATTCCCATTCAAGTTGTAGAGAAGGAAACGGTAGCACCAATAAGTAAAGAAAATGAAAATTCAGCCCAGGACATAAAACTGAGAAGAGCTAAGATAGAGTCTCACTTGAAAGATATTAAGGAAGATTGTGCTAGAGAGAAACTCATAGATTTGCTAAGTGAATACCAAGACATAGTCGCTATGGAGGGCGATACACTAGGTAATACAGGTGAAATAACGCATAGAATAGACATTCCACCAAACACGAAGCCAATCTACATTCCAGCCTATAGAGTAGCCCATTCCCAGAAGGAGATCATTGAAAGAGAAGTACAAAAAATGGATAGGCAAGGAATAATAGAACCATCAAAATCTCCATGGTCTTTCCCACTTTTGCTAGTTCCAAAAAAGGATAAAACCTACAGAATAGTGGTAGATTTCAGAAGGTTAAACAAGATAACCAGAAATAATCCTTATCCAGTGCCGTCTATGAGAGATCTTATCACAACGATCGGATCCAAGAAATACTTTACCACAATAGATTTGTTGCAAGGATTTTTATAAATTCCTTTGGACGAGGAAAGTAAACCATTAACTGCCTTTAGTACAAGCAACGGTAGATATCAATATGTGAGAATGCCTTTTGGTCTGAAGTCAAGCCCAGTAACCTTTGGATAAGATTTTAGGTGATTTATTAGCAAGGATGTACATTGCTATATAGACGATTTGATAATAGCAACAGATACAATTGAAGAACACATAAAGCTGGTAAGAGAAGTACTAAAGAGACTGAGGAAGGCGAATCTTAAATTGAAGTTAAAGAAGTGCAGTTTCCTCAGAAGGAAAATAGACTACCTTGGACATACACTAAGTGAAAAGGGTGTGGAAGTAAACGACTTAAAGACTAAGTCACTCAAAGAGTATCCTACACCTCAATGTAAGAAGGATGTGAAGTCATTTTTGGGATTGGCAGGTTTTTACCGCAAGTACATAAAGAATTTTGCAACAATATCTGCTCCGCTGACGGAGTTATTAAAGGAACGTGTCATTCGTATGGAAAACAAGGCAACAAGAAGCATTTGATGAACTAAAGGAAAGGTTAACTCATTCTCCCGTACTTAGTTTCCCAGATTTCAGTAAAGAATTCTTTTTAGCTACAGATGCAAGTTGCACTGGTATAGGAGCGTGCTTAATGCAAAGACATGATAACAAATATAATGCTATGGCATATTACAGTAGAAAGCTAAAGCCCACAGAAATAAACTACTCAGTAATAGACCTAGAGTCTTTAGCCATAATAGATGCTTTAAAACACTTTCGGTATATCATATTTGGGTATAGGATAACTGTATTCACTGATCATTCCGCCGCAGTAGAAATGCTTAAGAATCCGAATTTTTCCTGACGTAGAGCTCGTTGGTTTATGACAGCCCAAGACTATGACATAGAGTTGAAATATGTTCCAGGGAAGGCCAATAAAGTGGCAGACACCTTATCAAGGCATAGTACATAAGGTGATAGTATGAACATGAGCGGTCACGAAGCAGAACAGGCCGAATTCATAAGCAATGTATTTACCATGCATTACACAGAAGAACTTTCCAGACAGAATTTCATAAGTGAACAAAAATGTGATGAAGATTTAAGGGAGATCTTCGATTTTGTAGAGAATAAAAGAGAATTTAGTCAAAAGGAACGAGCAGAATTAAGTAACAGAATTGGATGCCCCATAGACGCGGTAAACGTCATAGACGACATACTAGTTTGGGTGTGTCACGAGTGTGACCCGTTTGATCAATTACTAGGAGTACTCCATAAAAGAATAGTACCAAGGAGCCTAAGAAATAAAGACATTGAGTTAATGCATGACGATGACATGAGAACTCACCTAGGAAGGGATGAGACAGACTAGTTAAGAGACCTTTTCATTGGAAAGGAATTTACAAGGATGTTAGTAATTACGTGAAGAGCTGCAATACTTGCAACAGTTACAAGGGAAGAACCGATAAGGAAGTACCTCTAGGGAAATATCCCATCCCACAGACTCCATTTGAGAGAGTAGCCATAGATCTAATCACTAATCTTCACACCATGAGTAAGGGGAATAGAAATATATTAGTGTGTATTGACGCACTCACTAGATATACAGAATTAATACCATTAACTAGTAAAGGAGCTAAAGAGTGTGCAATCGCTCTCTTTGATAAGACATTTTGTAGGTATTCTGCCCCACAGCTCATTATATCTGATAATGGCACCGAGTTCAATAACTCATTAGTTCAAGAAATTTGTGATGTATTCAAGGTAGAAAAGGTAATGATACAACCGTATCATCCAGCTAGTAATGGCTTAGCAGAAAGAAATAACAGAAAGATTCTAGATGCATTAAGGCATACAGTAGGACAGGATCCTGATTGGGACGTCAATTTACCCTTAGTCCAATTATCACTAAATGCTAAGTATCATACAAGTACTCAAGCAACACCCATAAAAGCTTTAATGGGATATGAACCAAGATTACCATATGCGTGGCTAAATCAGCCATTACAGCCTAATTACTCTGAAGACATTATGAAAATAAGAATTGGGAATTTCAAGGTAATTCATAAGCAATTACACAAGAATTTAGAGGAAGCTTAGAAGAATATGATAGACAAGCATCAAGAAGGATTAAAGCCAGTAGATTACAAGGTAAGCGATGAAGTTTACCTCAAGAAGGAAGTAAGAAGTGGAATTAATTACAAGTTAGCCACTAAATTTACAGGGCCATACAAGGTCACAGATGTACAAGAAATGAAGGTGAAAGTGAAAAAGGTGAATGAAGTAATACCTTCCACATATGCTGAATCATTAGAAGAAGGATTTTGGATAAATAAAGATAAGGTCAAGAGAACAAAAGACGTTAAAGAGGCAGAATTGTCCGAAGAATTAGAAGAAGATATTTCAGAAGAAAGAACTAGATATAACCTAAGAAATAGAAGAGTCACATTTCAGTAATAATGATAAGAACAAACCCATCAATTCATCCTATTATTCCCTGTATTTGATTTCTTTATTGCTGGGTTTACCTTCATTGGTTGGCTTAGTAATGAAACTGTTTTTTTATAATGTTGCAATACTTACTTTAATTAGTCAGTTTTGTAACAAAAGGATTTGGGGTTAAGGCGCCGTAACTTCGAATTTACTTTTTCTTCAACTGAGGGGAATTACTTAGGAAGCAAGAAAGTAAAGTAAAATTTCTGAAATGTAACGTATTAAAGTCAGAAGGGTTAACAGTCATCTTTAGGGAATTGCAACCCACTGTCACTAATAGAAGAATAAGGTAGAAGTTTAAGACAGGTTTTAAATGATTTCAACGAGAATCTTGTTTTCAAATCACAAATATTTGTATCAGTGTACTAATCATATAAGTAAAAAGTAAAGAAATGAGAGATACAGTTTGTAAGATCTGTGAGTATTTTAAGGATACCTCATCAAGGAGAAGTCTTGGCATAACCCATAACATGTCAACATTGAGAGGAGTGCATGAACTATACTAACACTAGAAGTAGAAATAGTAATTACTTATTTTCCCGTAGAACTAACACGTTTGCATTGTTCGTTCCTTAGAGATACTTTAAATAGTGAAAGCTTACTAATTTGTTTTGCCAGTCACAAAAATATTCATAAGTACTACTTTGTTTTCCCGACCCAAGTTGCCAGTCATACGTTTGAGTTAGTCATTAAAAATGTAGAAGTTTCTTGTGCAAAGAGAAGTTTATACTTACATTGATAAAGTCAAGCAACACGTGCACAAGTAAGTTACACATGTTAGTTACACAATGTTTGAATATACCCAAGATACAAGTAAGGACATTATCATTCATTTGTAGCAGAGAGCCCAACAAGAAATCCATGAAGAACGGCCAAGAAATGAAAGTTGCCGCCTTATGATTGTACAGGTTGATTACTTTTAAGAATTTAAAATCCACCTGAAAGGCAGCTAGGTATGTGGGCTGAGTAAATCCAAATGTAACTTGGATAGATAATTGCTAATGTTTCTTTGCTCTTTTATATATCATTTACGTCTGTTTAATACTTAAAGCCAGATTCATAGAAGGAATTTGTCATGCAAAGTGTGCACATTATTAGGAGCCCTCATAGTCCATACTATTTTGTTTATTTATAAAACTGTCGGGAGACAGTTAGGTAGCATGGCAGAGACTGTATCGAGAGAATAGAGAAAAAAGTATTTTTTCGAATTGGAAATATCCCATTTCCATTCGGGTCAGTAGGAAAGAACCATAAACTCATAAATCTCCCAGCCTGTCACAACAAGTCGCCAACCATATCTTCAAGAACACACAAGCACTAATGAGGCGCTAAGAGAAATCGCATCTGGCCGTGCCTTCAAAATCCACGAGGGTCCTGCGAAGGAAATGCCTGGGAACATATGGTTAGTAAGGAGTGGGAAAACACCCTCACCCCCCTTGACTTCGAAGGAGAGCCCAAGGAAATAGGCCACTCTCACAGGTCAGGCCTAGATGTTTTGGCCAATCAAATGCCATCAGTGCCAAAGACCTAGAGACGTCCTACAAGGAACAAATACCCAGTAATCAACAGGAATTCCTTAAAACACACCTCCAAGAGTTGGAATGAAGCAAGTGGAGGAGGTGCCTCAGGAAAGCAGTACCTGCCCAGAATATGACGTCATGGTTGACACAAGGGAAAATGGGAGATATAAGGACAGGCAGACAGGAAAAGAGACAGTCGAAAGGGGAATCAGAGTAGAGTCAGAGAGAGTCGAAAGGGGGAAAAGAGCAGAGTCTAAGCAGAGTGGGAAGATGGAGAGAGAGAGAACTATTCCGAAGTGAGGGGAAGCAGAAAAGAAACCGAAGGACAGAAAGAGAAGAAGTGTGTTAGCGCATAAGACTCAGGACAATAGTCCCCTTAATCTAATTCGTTTAGTCTCTTAAAACCATTGTTTTAAAGTCTCGAACAATTAAGGAACAGTTAAGAAACTATAGGTGGAACTGTAAGACAAGAAGTGCAAGTAAAGAAGAAATGGGAACAATTAATAATTTTCCCTTTAACCTTAGTAATTTATAATTTAATAACTGTTTTTAAAGAACCACTTGTTCCTGCTACAAATAACTTCCACGTTGCTACCTTGGTTGCACTACCTTAATGTTGGGCCCTTTGAAGAAAAAGAAATGGGTCCGACTATATATATATATATATATATATATATATATATATATATATATATATATATATATATATATATATATATATATATATATATATATATATATATATATATATATATATATATATATATATATATATATATATATATATATATATATATATATATATAAATGTATATATTATATACATAATATACATATATATACAAATGTATATATATACATAAAAACATATACATATATATATATATACATATATATATATATATATATATATATATATATATATATATATATATATATACACATGTATACATATATATATACATATATGTGTATATATATGTATGTATATAATGTGTATACATATACAGTACATATACATTTATATACATTTATATATATACATACATACATATGTATATACATGTATATATAAATGTAAATACATATATATATACACATATATACGCATATACATGTATATATAAATGTATATACATATATACACATACATATATATATATATATGAACATGTGTACACAGTACAGTATATGTGTATATATATATATATATATATATATATATATATATATATATATATATATATATATATATAATATATATATATGAATACTTAAGTATATATATATATATATATATATATATATATATATATATATATATATATATATATGAATACTTATATATATATATATATATATATATATATATATATATATATATATATATATATATATATATATATATCAGGAGTCCCTAGGTTACACTGACTCAGCTTACAACGTTCCTAATTTACGATGCTCTTCAAATATATTCATGAGAAATTATTTCCTGGGTTAAAACACACGTTCTAGGGTTACATCGCCGACAACGCCGATTTGATGGAAGATATATGGCTCCAAAATGGCAGAATGGTTAAAATTTTGAGTTTATTTTATGAAAAACTCAATAACAATGCAGGATACATTGTTTTCAAGACACCCAAAGGATTAAGAGTATTCTCACCATTTTCAACGGTATTTCGGACGACGCCAATCCGAACAGAAAAAATATACATCCAAAATGACAGAATGGTAAAAATTTGGAGGGGTTTTTATGAAAAACTCAATAAAAATGCAGGATACATTGTTTTCAAGACATCCGAAGGAATAAAAGTAAGGTTTTCATATGATTTTCGAGGATATTCAGGATGACGCCGATCCAGACGGAAGAAATGAAATTTACATTCGTAGAGCAATACTATTTTTATGACGATTAAGGGATTCAGAGCCGGTGAAACACTGGTTTTTCGGCAACAACTTTATATCAAAGAATCAGATAATGGTGAAAGTTGACAAGTGTATATTTTATAACCCTACCTAATTTTTGCAAGTATTATCTAGTACTAAGTTCGATAGTTTTGGTATTTATAGAGTAAAATGAAGCTCCCAATGCCGGAACTGAGAAAATCACAGACAAGGATCCTAAAACAATTCATGACATAAACATGATATGGCATCATGAGGCTACGACCATCCACCAGGTAAGCGGTGAATGGATATACACAGTCTAGGCTTCAACAAATTCGATAATGGCCAGCGGGATATGGAATTGTCCCCTTGGCTGCAAGACTGCGTTTGTGCTACAGCTTGCCACTGTATACAAGCGAGAACACCCGTGGCAAGATTTACTATAGCGTGAATAGGTAATTATTTCTATAGTGGTTAATAGTTACTTGGCCACCCCAGAAGTGTGGGCAGGAAGACAATATCCATGAGAGCATGGAACAAGTCATCATTGACTTTACTAGCGATGATGAGGACAGGGATGATGACCTCTTCCCCGAGTGTGACTACGAAGACAATTTGTAAATAAATTATGTATAGTGTTAGACGTTTTATTTGTATATCTAAAACATATTTATTGAAACACAGTGGTTATAACAATACGTTCCTCATTCAAACTGATTCCAATATATTTTCCTTTCCAAGCATATCAATATTAATCGTGTTATATTTGATTGATGTTAAGTAGGTAAATAATAGCTTGCCCTCAGAATCTTGACTCCTACCATTACCTTTTGTTTGCAGCGAGTATACGAGCGCTGTTTAGGGTGCTGTAAGATATAAATAAAAAAAAAAAAAAATATCAATGGGTTACGTTAACTGAAATAAAACAATAGCATTGACCTTTACACCTTTAACAATTGAGGGAATTGAGGTATCATTGTTTTTCATTTGAATTCTACTTCTGACCTACTGCAAATAGAAGCCTGTAGTGTCGAAACCTGAGGTAAAACAAAATGCATTGTCTTTTTGTATTCCCGCCCTGAATAGATGTAGATCTAACAAATGAGCTATAGACTGGTTCATTATGTGGATGAATTACATACACTGAATTATTTGTAAAGTAAAAACAATATGAATATCAAGAAAATGGGAGAATTTCCAGCTAACAGCTGCTGTGGAAGTTGCGATGAAACCTCCACAAATAATAATAATAATAATAATAATAATAATAATAATAATAATAAGGTAATCAGGTAGTTTTTCAACTTACGACCTATGCGATTTACGACTGATCGACTTTTTTGACGGCTACGACAATATAATAATATATATTAATATTTAATTTTAAAATACGTCGAGCGCAGCATAATACTTTTTTTCCCACTACCGCAGCGCACTCATCTCCGAGAGATGCTCAGCTCTCGGCAGCATTCAGTGTGTTTGTGTTTACATACTGCACATTATTACCGAAAGACATTGTTTGTGTGCTCCAAACCCCAATCAAAGATGTCTTCAAAAGAAAATCTTCCTCAATTTCCAATCCTGCTAAGAAAGCAAGAAAAGCTATTGATCTGGACACGAAACTGAAAGTGATAAAGCAGTTTGAAGGGGGAAGAAAGTGAATGTATTAGCGCGTGATCTTCAATTATCGTGATTCTACTGTGTTGACAATTTTGAAGGATAAAGAACGGATTCGTGAAGCAGTGAAGGGTTCAGCACCTATGAGATCAACAGTGATAACGAAACAACTAAGTGGACCCATACACGAAATGGAAAAACTATTAAATGTGTGGATTGAAAGCCAACTCCAGAAACGTGTCCCATTAAGCCTTCACATACTGCAAAATGAAAGCTTTAAGTATTTTTAAGACGTTGAAGGAGCGTGCTGGAGAAGAATATAATCAAGAATTTTCAGCAAGTACAGGTTGGTTCAAACGGTTTAAGAACAGATTTCAATTGCATAATGTCAGAATCACTGGGAAGCAGCGAGTGCAGATGAGGAAGGTGCAAAAAAGTTCGTTGAAAGTTTGGATGAAATCATTGTAGAAGAAGGCTATTTACCAGAACAAATTTTTAATGTTGATGAGAGTGGCTTATTTTGGAAGCGAATGCCAGAACGCTCCTACATTTACCAAGAGGAGAAATCTATGCCAGGATTTAAGGCCTCTAAAGATAGGCTGACTTTGTTGCTTGGTGGTAACATCGCTGGTTTAAGCTTAAGCCATTTTTGATTTACCATTCCAAAACCCGCAAGCCTTCAAAAATGTGAATAGGCATACGCTACCAGTCTACTATCGGTCTAACAAAAAGGCATGGATGACTCAAGCACTTTTCGAAGACTGGTTCTTAAACTGCTTTATTCTCCAGGTTCGTGAATATTGTTTGGAAAACACTGTTCCATCAAGGTGTTACTTCTTTTGGATAACACACCCGGGCATCCACCTCATCTAGCCGATCTCCATCCCAACGTGAAAGTGGTATTTTTACCACCCAATACAACTCCTCTCATCCAACCTATGGACCAAGGAGCTATTGCTGCCTTTAAGGCAAATTATCTAAAAACCACCTTTTCCCAAGCAATATCTGCTACAGATGCTGATCCTGACGTATCTTTACGCCGATTTTTGAAAAAATACGATGTTCTTAAATGCATCAAGAACATCGCTTGCATGGGAAGCTGTGACGAAGAAATGTATGAACGGTGTTTGGAAGAATTGCGCTAAATGCTATGTGAATACTTTTGATGGGTTTGATAGTGAGAATGAACTAGAAATGATTCGTAAAAAAATTGTGAAATTAGCCAAAGATCTATCGTTAGAATGTGAAATGGAAGAAATCGAGAATTGTTTGACAAAGAGTCGGAAGAACTAACAACTGAAGATCTGATTGCGCTGGAAGAGGAAAAGGTGGCAGAAGAAGAAAGGAGAGAAGCAGCAGCAGAAATGGCGGATGAGGAGGAGGAACCACAAAGAATGTTCACGACCAAAGGCTTAGCAGAAGGTTTATCACAGTTAAATAAACTTTAGCTCATTTTGAAGGAATGGATCCAAATATTGAAAGATTTTCAAGAATTGAACGCATGGTCCTTGATGCTTTTCGTCCATACCGGGAAATTTATGAAGAGAAAAAAACGAACCATTCAGACAAAACTAAGCATGTTTATGAAAATAACACCTCCGTCTACCCCGGCCCCATCTACCGGTACGACCACGACGATCCCCAGCCATCCACCAGTGGACAATAATTTTTTTTTTTTTTTTTTTTTCAAATTTAAAATGTTACGTAATTTTTATTTCTATTTTGTATGTTCATGTTTTTGCTGTACTGTAAATCAAATCTATCTCTGCATTACTGTAGTTTGCCTGAAATTTATAAAGAAAAATAATTTACCGTAAAATAAAACTGTGTTCATAGACGTGTTGGCAACAGTACAAATGTTTTCAGAAGTAAAATTTTGTTCGAAAATGGTAAAGATTCATATTTTTGTAATGTATTTTGTATTTCTATTTTTTGCAAATAAATCAAATGTAATAAATTATGTATTTAATTCAAACCTATAAATAAATAAAAGTATATAATACGTCATAACGTCAGAAACGATTGGCAATGCAGATGGCGGATAAGAAATGTAAACAAACCAGACAGATGGTTTGAATGCCTACAATAAAAATGTTAAATACAGTAATAAAAGTAAGTATTAATCAAGGAGTTCAAGCATGATAAGATTTCATATTCTAAACGTAATAATAGGTACTATACATGCACATTTTTGGGATAATATAAAATGTATATGTAGGCTAGTCAGTTGTCTATGAAAATGTAAACAAAAAATACATACATGTATATGTAATATATGTATGTGTGTTTGAACATGGTAAAAGGATAAAAAGACAGCTCAAACATGATTAAATTTACAGTATTCAATATGCTAAAAAAAGACAGTACAGTATACAGTACATACTTAGGCTATAATATATGATGGATAATATGCAGTAGGTACAGAATACATGTTCATATGTGGTTGGTCGACTTACGACGAAATCGACTTACGACTGCTCTGTCGGAACCTAATGCGGTCGTAAGTCGATGACTACCTGTAATAAAAAATATACAGAAACAGGAGAATGAAAACCAGAACAGAGGAATGGCACAACAAACCAATACATGGACAGTACACGAGACAAACTAAAGAACTGGCCAGCGATGAAATATGGCAGTGACTACAGGGGGGGAGAACTCGAGAAGGAAACAGAAGGAATGCTAACAGCGGCACAAGATCAGGCCCTAACAACCAGATATGTTCAAAGAACAATAGATGGATATAACATCTCACCTATATGCAGGAAGTATACCACATAGCAAACGAATGTCCAGTGCCTGCAGAGAACCAGTACAAAAAGTAGCAAAAGCCCTCCACTGGAGCCTGTGCAAGAAACACCAGCTAGCTTGCAGTAATAAGTGGTACGAACACCAACCTGACAGAGTGATAGAAAATGATCAGACAAAAATCCTCTGGGACTATGGTATCAGAACAGATAGGGTGATATGTGCAATAGACCAGACATGACGTTGGTTGACAAAACCAAGAAGAAGGTATCACTTACTGATGTGGCAATACCATGGGACACCAGAGTAGATGAGAAAGAGAGAGAAAAAATTGATAAGTATCAAGACCTGAAAATCGAAATAAGAAGGATATGGGATATACCAGAGGAAATTGTACCCATAATCACAGGAAGGAACGCTAGGCACAGTCCCAAGATCCCGCAAAAGGAATTTGGAAAAACTAGATGCCGAAGGAGCTCCAGGACTCATGCAGAGGAGTGTGCTACTAGAAACAGTGCACATAGTGAGAAAAGTGGTGGACTCCTAAGGAGGCAGGATGCAATCCGGAACCCCACACTATAAAAACCTCCCAGTCGAATAGGATGATTGTGATAAACCAAATAATAATAATAATAATAATAAAATTGAGATTGAAAATGCAATCAAGGGTATGATGACAAATCCTGCTCGCCATCATTGATATCACTGAAGCCTACATTGGTTACTAATATCCAAGGCCAAGAGAGACAAGGTCTACCCAATTGGGTGGAGTATTTTAGAGATAAATGTTCATAACGGCAATTCACCTGCTGGCACAATAATGAGGTAGACATGGGGTATTGGGGGGGAAGTGGGCAGACCTTCTCTTTATCTTGGCCTTGCTAATATCAATTAGGGAATATGTCATCAGCGGAACCCCCATTGTAAAGTGGGGACTGCCTATATATATATAATATATATATATATATATATATATATATATATATATATATATATATATATATATATATATATATATATATATATATATATATATATGTATATATGTATGTATGTATATATGTATAATATATATATAGATTAGATATATATATAATATATATATATATATATATATATATTATATATATATATATATATATATATATATATATATATATATAATATATATATATATATATATATATATATATATATATATATATATATATATATATATATATATATATATATATATATATATATGCCTGGTGTTTCAAATTAGAGTCCCCTCCACAGAACAAATGGAAAGTTATGAAGTTTTCTGATATAGCCTGTCTCCAAGTACGTTATTTTAAGTTTCTATTAAGCTGTTTTTCATTTTACATTTCTTGTATTTTCAGACTTGAGTGACGGAGTTAGATACAGCCATGGCTAACGACTCTGAGGAAATCAGATGGATTGACCGAATCCGGGCTATAACCTTCAGAGAGGCCAGGAATGCTGGCACATCCTTCATTTCGTGTTCCTGGATAGTTAAATACATTAAAAGAGATGAATCCTTTGTTAAAAGAAACTGGAGCAAAAATCCATATGACTGTCATTGCAAAAAGAGTGAGAATCTTGGAAGGTCTGAAGTCCTTTCTCAGGAGTCAAAAGACATCATAGCTGAGGCTGTGGGTAGACCATGAAAGTCTTTACGTAAATTAGCGCTTGAACTAGAAACAAAAAGGGGAAAGAAGAGAAGTTATAGTGCTGTATATCGTGAGTTGAAAAAATCTGGTATCACGCCATTTCATGTTATCAGCAAGCCCAACATCACTCAGCAACAGAGAGAAGACCATGAATGGTCTTGTGGTTCATTTCTTAAAGATTGGGATGAAGCTGACTTTCCCCATGTTGCTGCAACATTTACTCAGTCAGGAAGCCAAATCATAAAAATGACATCATTTGGGCTGCAAAGTTGGATGATATCAGCGATGACGTGCGCTATTGCCAAATTGTGAAATTTCCTGAATGTTTGAGAATTTTTCTCTGTTTCATAGCCAGACGGTTAATGTGGATCATCAAGAAAACGGACAGTCATGGAATGGCGAATACTTCAGAGAAACTGTGCTTACTGGTGGAGTATTTCCTTTCCTCAAAGATCTTGAAAATGTGTTATCTGCTGAAGAAGTCACATTTTTGCATGACAAGGCACCATGTTTCAAAGTTCTTCAGACACAGGAGCTGCTTCGAAACAGTGGTATCGATTTCTTCTCGTCAAGTGAATTTCCAGGTAGCTCCCCTGACCTTAATGTGTGTGAAAACATTGGTAGTATCTTAAAGGATCGTGTTGAAGAGTGCACAGTGAACTATGATGGTATACCAAGCCTTGAGGCCCTGTGAAGAGAGGTGACCGAAGTGCTAAGGGAAATGGAGTTTGAGCCTCAGCTTTTTTGCGATTTGCTGAAATCATACCCCTCAAGAATGCAGGCTGTGGTACAGGCAGATGGAGGCAACACAAAATATTAAATACTCAGAGAGAAACTTAAATAAATGCCTGTTCTGAATTACTTTTGATTTTGTCCATATCAATTTTAGTTTATGCAGTTGGGGGAGCTCTAGTTTTGAAATGAAACTAGTTATATGTATATATATATATATATATATATATATATATATATATATATATATATATATATATATATATATATATATATATATATATATATATATATATATATATATATATATTGTTACGTGTGAGGGTCTTGTTGATCATGTATTATTCAATTTACGTAATTTTTTGCCCTGCAAACCAAGATTACACGTAACCTGCCACTTGAAGCCAAAAGTTAACCTCAAAGACAGACGTTAATTAGCCAAAGGTCGCCAGTTAAGGGTTATTAACCTTAACAAAGAATATTTGAGATGAATTTGATTTTAAACGCAACGGTTCTTCCAAACATTCGACGCGAGGCATACAAAAGCATCGAGATTTAACCTGATTTTGCTTACCCTAAATCCTAGGTATTTTACTGGAATAACGGGTTGAAGCTAACAATATAATAATTAGGCTTAATCTAGACTTTGTAAACACATATACCCTAAGTGGTGGCTGAAGGAAGAAAACAAAGAAAAAATGTGAAATACAGAAAAGTACTGGTCAATCGACGAAGCTTCAACAAGAATCGGACTTACCGTGAATGTCGAAGTCGAGTCGCGCAAACGCAGGGACCTCAGGAGTCGTATTCTGGCAGTCTTCCCAATTCACTAATTAAGTTAGACGAGGAGGAAAAGTAATAAAGAACAAAGAATATCGCTCGGCACGCACGCAGCGTCACCCCTGGTTCAGCGATCGCTGGAATCTCTCTGACCCGACTCGCCTGCTCCGCCAGAGGAGGGCTTATACCGCCGGGGCAATCCGACCTTGACAAAGGCATCGTCGAATGCATAGAATAAAGCTTAAGGGCCACCATAACTAGGGGTCATTGAGCGAAACCTCTCTGAGGCTTAGGTCCCTAATGCCCTAGCATATTTTGTTTACAAACTTTCCAGCCTATGCGGCGCCATTTGTCTACTGCGGTGATTGTTATTTTTAAATTGCCTAGCCTACCGGCGGGCAGAGATGTTCTCTGTCGAAGTCAATCGGACTAATATTCCTACCTCTAAATACATCGAGGGCGAACAGCAGTAATATTTATAAAAGCTCCCCCTTAAGAGGGCCTTCACTCCTTTTCGGGCGTGAAGGTCTATACTAAGCAAGCTGTTCGCCTCTGAGGTTACTCTCCTTCCCTGAGCAGATTAGTCCTGGTTAGCCTACCTAGCTACAGAACTACCTAACCCTAGATAGGATATGAGCTATATTCACTAATTTACCTAATTCTAATAGTACTGAAGGTGCTCACGGTTATTATAGGCTACCTCCTACAATCATGATGTGTTTTAGACCTAGCCTAGTGGTACATTCTATGATATTCCCTAGCCTAACCTATCCTAACCCGACCGTAGCACCAACATAAGAGTTAATATTCTAACTAAATTACAACATGGTTTATGTTTAATACAATTAAAATTTACTAGTTAATTCATGAGGGTTGCCTCATATGATAAATGGGTGCCTCACTGAGGTCTTAGGCCATGCGTGTCACGAGCATCGTGGCTCGTTCACAATAGTTAAGATTACTGAAATTAGTTAGGCTACTTACATGATTACTGCGGCTCGGTGGTAAGTGGAAAGAACAAGGCTATTAAATTGATGTACTGTACTTTAAGGTGGCCTAGGCTATGTACAATGAAAGGAAGAGATCACACTGGCTACCTTCTCTGGGCAAGGGGCCAGGATCACTCTTAGATGTTAGGGCACTGTGCCGAGAGGGCACTAGTGCCAGGATGAGCGTATAGCTCGGCAACTACTGGGCTCTCTTCCGCCCCTTCTTCTTCTTCTTCGGTTTCCTCCAAGGCCTATCAGTAGCTGGCCTAGCAGGTGATGAGAGCACCGACTCCGGGGACAGGCCAGAAGGGCTAGCGGGCGCGAAGTCAGGGGCAACTGCAAAAGCTGCGGGAGGACTCCCTACTCCGGCTGCTGCGACAACCGGAGCAAGAGCGATCTCGACTTCTGCGTCCGAGGATGCCAGTTCCTGGTCTTCCAAGGAAGGGGTACCATTTCGATCCTCCAGGGGTTCATCCCCTGGAGTCAAATTTTGCAAAGAAGAAGCTTCGGGTGCTGGAGGCTCTCCAGTCGCGATGATCAACTGCATGGGGAATCCTAAATCTCCCGGAGGAGGATTCGCCTCATGATTTAGACCCGGCATAGGGGCCTTTTCCATTGGTAGCTCAACGTCCGTGGCGGACGGAGTCTGGCACTGCTCAGTGCTCGCAAGTGGCACTGGCAGCAGTTGAGGGTCAGGCATGCCTGACAAGGGGTCCGGAGGTGCAATACCTCTCGGACGACTTGGGTTTGGCTGCGGCAGAGATTCCTGCCCCAGCAGGAGATCGTAGCCTCTCCTAGAGTTTTGTTTGGGGCGTCCGCTGGGCGTTGCTTGCTTGGGCAGCCCTCCCAATTTGTGGAGTGGTCTGCCCGCTTGCACGTCCTGCAGCGGTACTGCTCCTCCTGAATCTCTCTTCGCGGGGGGGAGGACCTCTTGGTGGGCCAGCCCTTCGCGATTGGAGAGGGCTAGGCCTGAAATAGGTTGGGTGGTGCCCTTCCGCGGACCACTTTGGTGGGCGGAAGGTGGAGGTTTGTCATTTTGGGAGTTAGATGGGGCCTCCGTGGAGGAGGTAACGTGGCTGCGGAGTGGCGTTGGTGACGGGCTTCCGCAGAGAAGATCCCGACCCAACAAGAAGACCACCCGGGCCGAATTCCACCTACCACGCCGAGGCGGTGGGGTATCGTGCCCCAAGGTGTCATAACCTGGAGTTGGACAGTAGGAACGGTGATGGTGTGGCCCTCTATCCACTTCATTTCCCACCGGGTTTCTTCGTCAACCACAGCACCGGCTGGCACTTGGGCCCTAGTGATCAGGCTAATGTCTGCCGCAGTGTCTACTGTGACCGGAAGGGTCACTGGCAGGCTAGTGCTCTGAAGAGGAGCCACCGAGATGAACTGGGTTTCAGTCTCTCGGGGGTAAAGGATCGGTGCGGACCAGCAGCAGAAAATGGAGTGCTGATTAGGTTGACAAATTTGGTGGTGGGGACATGATGTGGACAGGCCGGAGATCCAGCATTGTAGTGGCTAGCAGCCCCACAGGATCTGCACGGGCCTTTTGGATGGGCTCGGTGGCCTGCAGTAACTGTTGGAGGAGAGGGCTGAGCGGATGAATCGGGAGCGGAGTTCTGGCTGGTAGGGTTAGGCTGCTTATTAGTGCCGAGTTTGTATCGGCACTCAGCTTCAGCGTGGCCCCCTTCTTGCAATAGTTGCACAGGGTCTTGCTAGGCAGTCCATTCTTGGGCGAGTGGAGTTCGAGAGGTAGGCCGGAGGGATGATTCGCTTCTGAGAGGTGCTATGCGACTGATTGAAAGTTTCCCACGAATCAGCCATGCGACAAGCTTCCATAAGTGTGGAGGGCTGTTTATCGTTAAGATATACAGCAAGGGGCCCTGGCACACATTGGAAAAGGTCTTCTAGCATGGTCCGATTGAAGAGATCCTCAAACGTCGTGCAGGCCAAGGAGTCGAACCAGCGTGTACCGGACTGGGTTTTGTGACATGCCCATTCTGTCCAAGACCAGCCGACTTCCTTGGCAAGACCTCGGAACCGTTGTCTCCATTTTTCTGGGGTTATCTCGTAGGCCTTGGTAATGACTCTACGAACTTCCGCCATGTTGCCTCTCTGGCTCTTCTCCAGTGAGCGAAGCGCTGCCTTGGCTTTTCCTCCATATGCTTGGCTAGTATTAAGGCTCTCTCCGTCTCCGTGGTGCTGTAGTTATCGAAAAGAGCCTCGATCTCCTCCAGCCATGCTTCTGGCTCGTCCTCAGTCCACTTGGGGACTAGGGAATTGATGCTCGAAATTGGAGCGTTTGATGCAGCAGGTGTAGGACTGGAGGCTTGATGGCTAGCCATAGCTTCTGCATTCTCCATTTTCGCTCTCTCAAGCTCGAGCTCCTTCTCCTTTAGGGCTAACTCAGTTTCCTTGCAGGCTAACTCATGCTGTCTCCTTCTTTCTTCTCTTTCCTCTTCATATTGCCTTGCTTGCTCGGCTTCATACTTCCTCTGCTCGAGTCTTTCTTCCTTCTCCCGCTTGGCCAAGTCGTCCACTTGCTCCTTAACCCAGGTGGTAAGTTCCGAGCGGTGGTGAGACCTGCCGCCGTCCCCAGCCCCAGGAAAGTTTTATAATGCTCTGCTGCCATGGTTCTGGTGGGGAAGGGCGTCTAACAGGGTCGACGGGCGCATTTGGGCAGCGAGGAAGTGTCTCTTCAATGACGTGGCACCCTTTCAAAAGGTGGCACTGTAGTTTGGGTGTGCCGTGTACAGGTCACACTGGTGGCACTCAGTATCCCTAGGCACTGGTGCAGGTTAGGTCCCAGAAGAACCTTCTCTTCTGTGTTCCCTTTTGGTTTTGTTTGTTTTTTTAGTGGCAACTATGGTGCCAATGTGTTCCTAGGGACCCTCTACTGGAGTCCAACTAGGCTATATGGGAGGAAAGGCACTCTACACCCCCTGCAGAGTGCAACAATCGAATGAGAGAGAAAGGGAAGGTAAAAGAGAGAGAGAGAGAGAGATAGAGAAGTAAGCTATTCAAGTGATGACAGTGCTGCAAATTATTGGCACTGTGGAATAAAGTGAATTTTTTTTTTTTTTTTTTTTTTTTTAAAGATCCTCGTGAGTGGCTGGTCCCAGTACCGGCCCCAGTGCTGGCCCCTTCTTTTTTCAGAGGGTGAAAACTACTGTTTGCTTCGGTCTGGATAGCAGGCCTCACTCGTGACCGACAGTTTATCACTGTATCGTAATTACTCTTAACTTGTCCTCATCTATTGTGGGACAGAGGTGTTTCTTTTATTTGGCTTATTGTATTCGAATTAATTAGCCTAGTGTCGGCCGTTCTTTCTTTGAAGAGGGTCACGTACACTTAGGTTAGGAATGCTTACTTGAATGACGAGAGAGAGAGAGAGAGAGAGAGAGAGAGAGAGAGAGAGAGAGAGAGATTTTCAATCAGCGAATTTCTTGCTGCTTGAGAACATGTAAACAAAGATTTTATACATGCACAATGGCATGGATCTTAATAAAATGATATAGATGCGTCGTCTTGGCTTCCTTAGGGATTACTTTATTATCTTAATTTTCCGGGAGCCGACGTCACAAAAGTTTATCGTAAAATTTTAAATTTTCTTTATATGCTTTTTATAGTAGGTATTCGTATAGGAACTTGTTATGGTACTCCTAACTAAGGCCTATCTTTCCCTGCCTAAATTATCTTTTTGTTTTTTTCCTAGCTAAGATATTAGGAGGTGGGTCGCTAAGCAAAAAGAAAAAAAATATATGCCCCAAGAGTGGCGGGAGCAGAGTCGAGGTCACAATAACAAGGTCTTTGAGATGGCGGCCAAGGTCCCGTTAGGCCTAAATTTCAAAACAACCTCGGCGCGAAGGAAACCATCAAATGGCTGTTCTCTCACAAACAGTTTAAACAAAACAAAACAACGCGAACACGGCGGAGGAATCCAAGATGGCGGGTATTTTCTTTTTCAAACAAATTCAAAAACAACGAAACAAATGCAGGTATCCAGATTTTACTTTAAATATACCAATCATGCATAGCGTTTTCCATTACGGATGGAAAACTAAATTACCAACAACTTTGTGTCTTTTGTTATCGTATTCTCACCCGGACATTAAACAAAGAATGAAAAGAGAAATGCTGATTTGAACGGCGTAAATTTACGTTGTTGAACGGTATTTTATTGTAAAATTACTATTTCAGTTCGTTTGCTACTTCACTGACACGGTTTTGAATGATTCCCGCTATATGCAAACAATAACGATCGGAATTGCCGACGCGATTTCTACATTACTTTGTGTATATGAACTGGGCTCCGCGATTCGGCCTTTGAATTCGTTCCTTGAACGACTTGATTCACGATCCGAACACGGTAATGTCCTTGTCTTAAACGTTATAAATTATGACTCTCTGCTCTCGACGCACCCTTTCCTACGCTAATTCTCGCTACACTTGTTATAATATTCTCTTTACTGCTTATTATTATGCCTCGTTCCTTGTTTGGAAGAATGAAATGGAGTTCGATATCTGACTTTTATTTTTTGGAATTAATGTAATTTTAATTTCCTTTTCTCCAGATTCTTTCTCTAAAATGTACTTTAGATTCTACGCAAGGTCGCCAATGTTACGTGTGAGGGTCTTGGTTGATCATGTATTATTCAATTTACGTAATTTTTACGGCCCTGCAAACCAAGATTACACGTAACCTGCCACTTGAAGCCAAAAGTTAACCTCAAAGACAGACGTTAATTAGCCAAAGGTCGCCAGTTAAGGGTTATTAACCTTAACAAAGAATATTTGAGATGAATTTGATTTTAAACGCAACGGTTCTTCCAAACATTCGGACGCGAGGCATACAAAAGCATCGAGATTTAACCTGATTTTGCTTACCCTAAATCCTAGGTATTTTACTGGAATAACGGGTTGAAGCTAACAATATAATAATTAGGCTTAATCTAGACTTTGTAAACACATATACCCTAAGTGGTGGCTGAAGGAAGAAAACAAAGAAAAATGTGAAATACAGAAAAAAAGTACTAGTCAATCGGCGAAGTTTTCAACAAGAATCGGACTTACCGTGAATGTCGAAGTCGTTGTGCGCATCAAACGAGGGACCTCAGGAGTCGTATTCTGGCAGTCTTCCCAATTCACTAATTAAGAATAATAGGAGGAAAAGTAATAAAGAACAAAGAATATCGCTCGGCAACTGGACGCAGCGTCACCCTGGTTCAGCGACGCTGGAATCTCTCTGACCTGACCTAAGCCGTTCTTGGGCCAGAGGAGGGCTTATAGTCATGCCCGGGCAATCCGACCTGTTACAAAGGCATCGCCACGAGAATGCATAGAAAAAAGGCTTAGGGGCCACCATATTTTTAGGGGTCATTGAGCGAAACCCTCTCTGAGGCTTAGGTCCCTAATGCCCTAGCATATTTTGTTTACAAACTTTCCAGCCTATGCGGCCATTTGTCTAAGGTGATTGTTATTTTTAAATTGCCTAGCCTACCGGGGCAGAGATGTTCTCTGTCTCAGTCAATCGGACTAATATTCCTACCTCTAAATACATCGAGGCGAACAGCAGTAATATTTATAAAAATATATATTATATATATATATATATATATATATATATATATATATATATATATATATATATTATAAATATATATATATATATTATATATATATATATATATATATATATATATATATATATAAATTATATAGATAGATAGGTAGATAGATATTTTCTGGAACACTTGATTGAGTGTAGGCCTGAGGATTTAAATTGTCGATGTCATCCAATTTGCAATGCCCTCCTGACAGGTTCATGTTGTTGGTTTAATTGATGATGATAAATTCCAGCATCTTCCTTTTGTACAGACAGTTACTTTTGAAAACCAGCTCTGCCAAACTCCAGATATGCATTGATCTTTTGCACTCTGTTAATCTTTGCGAGATGGATGTACCTGTCTCCCCCATGTAAATCCATTACAATTGCTGCATGGTATCTTTTAAACTCTGGCTTCCTCCCCTCTTTTATGTAAGTATACATTAATGAGTGAGCTCCTGATGGATTTGGGATAATAAAAAATGAAAGGATTATTAGACCTGAGGTGTTCTGTAGCTTTTTGGATGCTTTCATCATACAGAAGCTTTATTTTGTTGTTAGTCTTGTTTGTCTGGTATGAGTGGGACCTCTGTAGTATATTCTATCCACTTTGTTAAGAGCCTTCTCGATAATGTGTGGTGGGTAGATCAGTTGCATTAGGTGTTGGCAGATTGTGTTGAATTCTTTAAGTACCCAATTGAACATATTCTAAGCCCCCTGAGGAATAGGTTGCAGCTGACCATGTTCTTTAAGGAAACACCCTGGTAGCTTGATGTAATGATGTAAAGAAAGATTAAATAGGGAAGCATAAGAAAAAGAATAGAGAGACAGAGAGAAAAAAGAATAAAGGGAGAGGGAGAGAGAGAGAAAGGATAAAGAGAGAGAGAGAGAAAGAATAAGGAGAGGAGAGAGAAAGAGAGAACAACAATTAAGCCTTGGTTGTTATGCGTTACCAAGGCTAGATATGTCAATCAAGCTAAAAAGCAGGAAACCGTCTTACATGAACTCAAAACAGAGAGTGAGTGTGTCGCGCCCAGGGCCATAAAACCGATCATAAAATCTGGAACCTGTCCCCTCGCGATTCAGCTGACCAGGCATTACCAAGTGCCTTGTCAAGAGTTAACGTTCCAGCCATATCTATAACCCTGCCTTCAGTAGGAGGTGTTTACATGAAATTCCGTGAAAAGGGGCTGGACAAAGTGAGGTAGTTCACCATTTCTCCAATTAGATGTTATAGGGAGATGCTAGTAACACCACCTCCTGAGGTCATTTCCAATCAGATCCTCTGAGGAGAGATTTTAACAACACCCACAACTGTCCTTCCCAATCAAGCTGTTCAAGGGGAGGCCTTACAGATAAAATCTTCCAATGAGGTAACTTCAAGGGAGGAGATGGAAGATAGCAAGAAGAACCAGGGGTTCCAGAGCAGAATGAAGCCAGAGAAAGATCATTAGAGTCGCTAGTCACAAATACAAGAAGACGCAGTTCTTCCCCCTAGCTGCCGTGGTCCCAACCAGACTCCGACCGCGGGCTACTTAACCAGATTCTGTCCGCGGCTACTTAACCGTACCCCTACTGCGGGCTGCTTAACCAGATATAAACTGAACTTCGACTAGCAAGAGTGGTTTTCAAGATAGTAAAACTGTAAACATAATTGTACTTGTGTATGTAATTAACTTTCATCATTAAAGTAAGAAGCTACCCATTTCGTCTCCATTACGCCTTTCTGAGATATATAATTACATTTCATATATATCCCTTCTAAATAATAAACTTGTAAGCTACTGACTACGGGAAGAGACGCTGTGGACGAATACATCGCCAACTTAGAAGAAAAATGCAGGTAGGAAGGGAACAGTAATAAATTATGTCACACAAGTTATGAAATTAAACTTGTGCACGACATAAATTTGTTGGCAGTGATATAGGATACAGAAGGCGAGACGAAACAAACAGGCATTAACAGAAATATAAGTGCAATTACTTAAGTTACAGTGAAACAAAAATCTACAAAACGAACTTAGATTTTACGACGGCAAGCAAGACTTATGTGAAGAAATTAAATCCTGCAATAAAGCGTCAAACAGAAGTGAACATAAAACTGTAATAGTGCACAACGGAGAAGCAAAACACATAACGCAATTAACCACAACACAGTGAGCCAGCACATCTTCGAGCAACAACAGGCAGCGAGTGTGTTTAACTAACTATTGCCACTAGTATAACAGAAACAACGCAGAGTGTGTTTCAACGAAGCTCCGAAGGCGACTACAACAGAAGAACAGCTTATCAACTACGAAAGAATTCTGTAATAACAACATGTAAGTTGTCGAGAAAGTGAGATTTACTGTTCTCTCTCTTTAAATGTGTAAAGAAGCGAAGAATTTTTAAATATATAATAAAGATTATTTAACCTCTCTTTATCAAATTGAAAATTAAAGAAACTCACTCTCTAGTGAATTAAATTTTTTTTTGTAAGCATAATTACCATTATTACTCTATGATAATTATTTGTTTAATAAATAAGTTAAAAGGGGAGTTCTTATTTTGCTCACTCGGATGGTGATGAATAATTTGAGTAATTATATGCAAATTTGTATGCTCATTGTGACGGATATATTTTTTTTCCTTGATGATATGATGCCCAATTTCACATAAGATTTATTTTGTGTGTATTTGAATAATTACTTTTAAAGGATTTATTTTGCTTGTGCACTTGAACTCAATTTAAGAATTTAATTTTTTTTACTATTATGTTTTGATAGTTTCTTTTATTTTTTGGTAATGTGTGCACAGTGTAACATTTTTATACATATATGATGTGGTGTGTTCAATTTGAATAACTTTATTGTAAAATGCAAAGAGTCTTTGACGAATTACTGAACACAGTTAGCCATTCACAGTACAATTTAAGACTGTCGACACTCAGACGTAGCCGAACTAGTTTCCTACTCGACTTTAGTGCAAAGAAATACTAACAATAATAACACAACTAACCAGAACCAAAATAGTGTTAATAATTATAATAATACTAACAGTAATAATAATAGTAACAATACTAATAATACTCGCACCTTCCAATATCGCAATATGAATCAAGCAGCTGTAATAACATGCTTCTGTGGGCAGGTGGATGATTCAAATCCTGACAAAAGTCGACTTGAATCTTATACAGTAAATCATTGGCTCTCAGATGCAGATAGTCGCATATCTTCAGGGGGAATAACAGATGAAAGAGCTAAATTAAATGAAGCCTTGATTCTCATAAGTTCAGAATATGGTGACGCCCACAAAACTCTGAATTCCACAAGTTTTAGCAAACTTAATAACTATGCAGAATTCAAAGAAATTTGTTTATCACTCTGGGACCCAGTAAATAAGACTGGCAGTTTATATAACATAACCAGATTCCTTAACCCGCAATATGAAACAATAGCTAATCTGTACGCAAGTGTTGAGAATGCAATAGATTAACAGAAGACTTAAAGAAAACAGGCATCACCATAGGAGATAAGACACAGTTTGGTGATAATGACAATAATTTAGTTGATCTAAGACATGTTTTGAATTACTTGTCAGGAAAATAAAAATTGATCCAAAGAAAGACAACCTTCAGACATTGAAAATGATGAGAGAAGAAATACAAAAGAAAGAATTTGTAGGAATAACAGAAACACAAAATGAAAGGAAAGGCAGAAATAATAATCCTACCTTTAGAATGAATAATATCTATGATAATTCCAGACAAGTAGGGAATAGACCTTACCTTACAGACCTTACTATTCGTTGGGTTGCCCCAGGTCCCTCAGTGTGAGGCGCCTTTGATGTCTACCAGAGAGTTGCTAATGCATCTTCCGGTATATTTTGCATCTTCCAGTCTTGGATGGTCTGGGATGCATCTTAGATATTTGTCGAGCTTATTCTTAAACACATCTACGCTCACTCCTGTTATGTTCCTCAGATGAGCTGGTAGCGCATTGAATAGACGCTGCATTATCGATGCTGGTGCGTGGTGGATTAATGTCCTGTGTGCTTTCCTTAATTTTCCTGGTATAGTTTTTGGCACTATTAATATACCTCTGCTTGCTCTTTTTTGATAATTTTAGTTCCATGATGTTTTCGGTAATTCCTTCTATCTGTTTCCATGCTTGAATTACCATGTAGCGTTCTCTTCTCCTTTCAAGACTATATAAATTTAAGAATTGTAGTCTTTCCCAGTAGTCAAGGTCCTTAACTTCTTCTATTCTAGCTGTAAATGACCTTTGTACACTCTCTATTTGTGCAATATCCTTTTGGTAGTGTGGGTACCATATTATATTGCAATATTCAAGTGGACTACGTATGTACGTTTTATAAAGCATAATCATGTGTTCAGCTTTTCTTGTTTTGAAGTGCCGGAACAACATTCCCATTTTTGCTTTGCATTTTGCCAATAAAATTGCTATTTGATCATTGCATAACATATTCCTATTCAACATCACACCAAGGTCTTTAACTGCTTCCTTGTTTGTGATTGTCTCATTATTAGGTCCTTTATATGCATATAGCATTCCTACTTTATCACCATAGTTCATTGATTCAAATTTATCATAGTTAAATACCATCCTATTTATCTCTGCCCATTTATATATTTTGTTTAGGTCTCTTTGTAGCGAGTTCCTATCTTCATCACAAGCAATTTCTCTACTTATTCTTGTGTCATCTGCGAAACTTCTTACTACTGAGTCCTTAACATTACTGTCTATGTCTGCAATCATAATCACAAACAGCAATGCAGCTAACACCGTACCCTGTGGTACACCGGATATTACCGTAGCTTCATCCGATTTCTCGTCATTTGCAGTCACTATCTGTTTTCTATTTTGCAAAAATTCTTTTATCCATCTTCCTACTTTGTCAACAATGTTATGTTTTCTAATTTTTTCACTAATATATTATGATCTACCTTGTCAAAAGCTTTTGCAAAGTCTAGGTAAACCACATCTGTATCTTTTTCATTTATCATATTTTTATATATGCTTTCATGGTGGACTAACAGTTGGGTTTGTGTACTTTTTCCGGTACAAAACCATGTTGTCCTATATTGAACAATCTATTTTTCATTAAATGTTTCATTATATTTTTTTCATTACCCTTTCATATACTTTCATAAAATGAGATGTCAGACTCACAGGCCTATAATTACTTGCCTCTAGTCTTGAACCACTTTTGAAAGTAGGAGTAATATATGCTAATTTATGCTCATCATAAATCTTGCCTGTATCTATACTTTGTCTTAATAATATTGCTAGCAGCTTTAGTGATTGAATGAACCACTTTCTTTAACAATATGGCAGGTACTCCATCTGGTCCTGCTGCTGATCCATTTTAATTTCATTAATAGCCTGCACAATATCGGCTTCTGTAATATCTATATCTGATAAGTATTCAGTATTTTCATCTCTTATTTCTGTATCATTATCTTCATTGTCAATTCTAGGTGTAAATTCACTCTTATATCTTTCTGCTAATATGTTACATATTTCCTTTTTTCATTCGTTAATCGCCCTTCAATTCTTAGAGGGCCTATTTCTACTCTTATTTTATTCATCTTTTTGCATATGAATAAAAAATTTTAGGTTTTGCTTAATATTTTGTAGTGTCATTTCTTCTAGGTTCCATTTTTCATTTTCTTTTGATTGTATAATCTTTTGTTCTGCATTTTCTATCTTACTTTTTAGTTCCATCACTTTCCATGCATTCTTTTCTTTTGCAAGAGCTTTTTCCACTTTCTAATTTTCTGGAACAAGATCCTTCTGTCTCTTGGAATTCGTGACTGATGATTACTTTTTCTTTGGTATATATTTTTCCACTATTTCCTCTAATATTTTATATAATATATCGGTATTTACCTGTATATCATCACTTACAAATATGTTTTCCCATTCTTTGTTTAATTCTTCATTTATTTTTGACCAATTTATATTCTTACTATAGAAATTGTATTTTCCATATCCTTCCCATTTTTTCGTCTCTTGCTTTTCTCTGTTTTCGTGTGTTCTGGAACGGACTGTTAGTTCTATGACATTATGGTCCGAAATACTCGTGTTATATACTATTATTTCTTTAACATAGTTCACCTCATTCACAAATACTAGGTCTAAAATATTATCCTTTCTTGTTGGTAGGTGATTTATTTGCTGAATGTTATGTTCTATTAGCATATCTAATAGCTTTTCAAATTGCCTCTTATCTTCTGCACTACTATTGCTCTCTTTTTATATGTATAAATACAACCACAGTCTCCTATTTTGTTCTTTCCATTCTACAAAAGGAAAGTTAAAGTCTCAGTTAGGAGTATAGTCCAGTCCTTGTGATTTCTACATATTTCATCCAATTTTTCAATTATTATGTCAAACTCTTTAGTATTAGGGGTCTATATATTACAATGTTCACTAATTTTTCAGATTCAAATTCTACCGCTATTAATTCACATTCTGTGTTACTATATTTCTCACAGATTTTTCCTTGATTGGCATCTCTCCCATATATCGCGGTTCCCCTTTGATTTCTATTTTTCTATCTGATCTATAAGTTTGGAAACCCTTTATCTGGTCATCATTCATTACAGTCTCTTGGGAATACCAGGTTTCACTTATATTCAATATTTCTATTTTTTCATTTTGGGTTAGTTCTTCTAAGAACTCTATCTTTCTTTTGAGTTACTCGAAACTAAACCCTGCGCGTTCATCACTATGATGGTTTGCGTATTATCTCCATTATCTAATATGGGTAATAATAAGGATTTTCCCTTGTCTCTTTCCTGTTCTGATATGTTGATCTTTTTTTCATTTCCAGAAACTCGTACATTAAAAAATCTAACTTTTCCATTATATTTGTTCTTCCAGCTTCATATTTATTCACTTTGTGCATAAACCTGCACTTATCTCCATATCTGCACCATCCCTAGCATCATAGATACATTGCTTGTTCCTTGTGCTATATCTAGGTGCTGATGGCTCATATCGTGGTGCTGACATTTCATAATGTGTTGTTGGCTTGTTTTTGCCTTCATCACATGATCTTTGTTCTTTTCTTTATTTGTTTCATTTTTTACCTTGGTTTTTATATGTATTTGATTTTGATTTTGGTTTTTCATGGCTACAGGATGCATGTACCTACATTTCTTATTAAACCTACATCCATTTCCTTCTTTCCAGTTTCTACATATTTTTGGAGGTAGATCGCTGCATTCCTCTTCATAGCCATCTAGATATGCACATTTGCCATAGATCTCATAATTGTGACATATCTTGGGATGTTTGTAATAACATCTTTCACCAAACCTGCAATTCCCTCTTTTCAAAAGGGTGCATACTGTGTCTTTCTTTTCTTTTTTCTGAGTTCAGTCCCGTGTCAGCCGGTGAAATTCCATTACAGCACGAATTTCTAGGTATAATAATGCTAGATATACCAGAGAAAAAGAGCTTTCAGGAAAGCTGGGGTTACTACCCCAGTTGCCTTCTAGGAAGAATCGGTATAAGGAAGGGTGAGTGAAATACCACTACCACGGAAACATACTCAAAGATCTCCTTATCAAAACCCCGGAACAGAGCGGTGAGTCGTTACAGCCCCTACACTCAACACCCGCCAGGATCTGCGACACCAGCGCCACCTACCTCATTCCATTTTCTAGCACGTGATTGCGACCTTTTGAGCAAAATATTTTTTTTGGATTATTTTCATCTTCGCCATGTCATCGAGCAGCTTTACCATCTCCAAGTTAAGTACCATCTTCCTTGTGGGGTTTTGTTCTATTTTTTGGCTGTTATGGTCTCGTCTTTTTCATAAATATTGAGATCTTATTATGGCGCCACGGCGTCCTCCGCCAGCCATGTTTCATTTGAGGGACCCCATCAGTTCTTTTCTGTTGGGGTTGTCTCCTTGTCGTTATAGATATATTTTTGCCCCTTGGTTCCCATCCTGGTGGGTTCCCTGCGGTGGCTCCAGATTTTTTGTTTTTGAAATTATCGTATTTTCATTGGCCTGTCGGCCTTTTGTGAGGTGATATCTCCCCAGCAAACCAGGTCCCCCCCAGGTTGGGTTCCTTATTATTTTTGGTCTCTATTAGGCTAATTATTTTATTCTTGGAGATGGTGCTCTCTTTTTATTTTTATTTTATTTTTGTTTACCAACTCGTGGTGGCGGCAGCCTCAGATCTAACCGCTTATTAAGGTAACGCACCCTATTGAACACATTTTTGTTCCCATTTTTAGGTGTGATGGTTATTTAGTGGAGTAGGCTTGTTTTGCTTCCATCCCTTGCCCTGGGTGTGGAGATCATCAGGTTGAGGGAGTTTTGGTTGCTGTTTCCTCCGGGGTCGTTTTTTGGTGGGCAGAGTGAGCCCCTTAGTTCTCTTCCTTCATTTGGGGGAATAGAGTTCTTTGGATGTGTTTCCTCTAGGCTAGTCGCCTCCTTGCCCCCTCTTCTCGATCCCGGTTGGTTCTCGGCACAAAATTTCTCTCCCTGTTGCTTCCTCCTCCCCTCCGCACTCCTTCCATTTTCCTAGCCTATACTAGGTTAGGTCCCTATTAGGCTTCGCCTAGGAAGGAGTCGGGCATCGGGCTGGGTAGCTTCCCTTAGTAGTAGGCTACCCTCCCAAGTTTCATTATTCTTGGAGTGGTGTATGTGTGCAGTTGAGCGGGTGATATGTTTTCCCCTGTCTCCTGTTCCCTTTCTTCGTAGCCTACCTCTCTCCCCTACCTCCCCTCCCCCCCCTCACCACCCCTCCAGCCTTGCTCTACGTTTGTGGGGTGACGCTAGATGGCGTTTTCTCCGAGTTCAGGGACTCCTCCATTTGGTAGAGGGATTCGCTCCCTCCCATACAGTCCCTAGCATCGCTGTGTTGGTGTTGGTGGTTTAGTTAGCTCGAATGTGTTCGACACTCTATCCCACACTTCTTTTCTCCCCGTCGGGTTACGTGGATAGGGTAATATATAATTGCTCCGGCTTATGTTATAAACATACGAGCATCTTGCCCACCTTGTTTCTCCGGCGGGGAAGTAAGTGAGGAAGGGATTTATATTATATGAGGGGAGCGGATCCCTCCGGTCTCCGGAGTATTTACCCTTGTACCGTCACCTGTTTAATGTTATTGTTTATGAATTTACATATTTAGATAAGTCTGTTTATCTAACGGAGTACTCTCCTCATTTATATATATATATATATATATATACGTGAGTCCGGTTCTACCAAGGGGCTCCATGCCGTTATTTTTACTGGCAGCCCTTGTGGTGAGTTCTTGGTGTCTCATTCCTTTCATTCCCCGGAGTATTCCGGGGTCTGGAAGCTTTTCCTTCCACTCTGTGTAATTTAGAGCTTATTGGCCTAGTTTATGATAAGGAGTTCTTCTCCGCCGGAGTATTCCGGTTGTAGTTCGAATTTCGGCCTTGCCGGCTTTAGATTGCTTAGAGTGGTAGGTTCATGTACTTTTTCTACTTACAGACTGTTCGCTGTGAGGAGCCGGGGTGTACTGCGTCACTGCAACAACCTTCCGGTCACGTAGTGTGCCGGACCCACGCTGGTTGTGCGGTCCGACTTGACGACCTGGTAGTCTGGCACCCTGATGGTTGTGAGGTTTGTTTCGCTCTTTATGCGCAACCATCCAGGATGAGTCGGTAAGTGACAATCTTCCTCCGTTTTACGCTCCTCATATTGTATATTGTTTACGAGGTTCCCGGACTGTTTTTTCGTTCTTGGCTAATTGTTGGTTTTCTTACAGGCGGATGAGTCTTCCAAGAAGTCTGCCTTGGAATCCCTCCGGGCCTGGGTGGCTGGGTTTGGCAGGAATGTTCGTCGGGAAGCCCCTACGTCCTCGATGCTAAGTTGAGGGACCTGCTCTAGAGCGCACGGGTGGCGGCCGAGTGCCAGAAGATCTTGCCACCCCATCATCCAGCAAATCCGGGATGCGACCCAGCCACCCCAAGTGGATATCCTCTACGCCGAGGTTTCGGAGGACGCCGCCGCCTTAGACTTAGACCTGGAACCCATGAACACCGAACAGGACCAGGTGGTAAGTAGCGAGGTAGGTGAGGTTGTTGGGGGGGCCCCTTTTGACTCCCCAGCTTCATCTATTTCTTCATTCGCAGGTTTTGTGAAGTCTTCCTCCTTGGGTGATAGAGCTCCGTCTGCTATCCCCAAGTTGAAGTTGAAGACTTCATGGAAGGCGAAGGGCTATAAGTCCTCGTCCTCCAAGAAGGCACGCCCTTCCCCGTCGAAGGCTAAGGTCTCAGCACCTGTAGCCTCCGGGAGCAAGTCTGGTTCCTCCGGCAAAGGCGCGAGTAAGAGG
The DNA here is from genome assembly GCF_040412425.1 of Macrobrachium rosenbergii. NCBI lineage: Eukaryota > Metazoa > Arthropoda > Malacostraca > Decapoda > Palaemonidae > Macrobrachium > Macrobrachium rosenbergii. The sequence goes on from NC_089798.1 coordinate 23,014,785, forward strand.
GCTGCAAAACCAAGCCCTCCTCGCCAGCCTGCCTTCTTCGACTTAGAGGCCTTTGGGTAACCAACTTTTCAGAAAGTTCACGGAGGATTTGGACACGAGATTCACCAAAATCTCCGAAAAGTTGGCCAGTCATGATAATATACTGGCGGGAATGGCTCGCCCACCCCCAGCCGAACCACAGTATGTCATCCCCGACACAGCGGACCTCCCGCCATTCGATGTCGGTAACCCTTGGCGTTACGCCCTCCGTGCCATCCAACATGATGGCAAACTCACGGTTGGAGGTCTTGGCACGAGATGGTTGGAGGAATTGGAATTCTTCCCCGCCGATCTCTTGCCCCCCTACCCAGGCTTCGTGAGATTAACGGAGGAAGCATGGATTCGGTCGGATAAGGTTCCTAGGAGACTGTCATCGTCCCCTAGGGACCAAGCTCAGTCGGCTCTCCTGCGCACTCTGACGGAGTGGCAGGCAGAAAATACAAAGTTGACTCCTTTCAAGGGCAACTTCACAATGTTCGCCCTGGGAGACAACCTGCCCACCCCTTGCTTGAACAAAGTCGCTCTGGCTACGGCCCGAGCGTGCTTTGAAGGTAATCCGTTACCGCAGCTGAGGGAAACAGACCCCACTTCCTGGTATTCCCAGGAAGTGACGAGTTCTGGTGGGACGCTCCGTCCACTTTCACTGTCGGAAAACTGGACCCCTTCTATGCTTCCTCACAGTTCAGTGAGCAGCTCCCCAAGCTGCCGGAATCTTTGTTAAAGGCGGAGTTTGATGCCCGGACTAAGTTAGCCCGGTCCTTGAACTCCGTCTGCCTTATTGAAGCTACTGCCGTCTCCCTGCGCGGACGAGCCATTTTTTCAGGTCTTGGCTAAGTCCTGCTAGCTGGCTTTCAGTCTGACCTTTTTGAGTTCATCATGGCCAGACTGGAATGCAGAAAGTTCATTTTTGCCGATGCCACTATCCGTCACGAGCCTAACAAGCTCGTTAAGAGCTCGATCTGGGGGCCTAACCTCTTCCCAGAAGAAGAGGTTACGAATGTTATGGCCGAGGCTACAAGGGCCAACCAGAGTCTGCGCTCTCGCTGGGGCATTTCTGCCTACAAGCGCAAGACCCCAGAATCTGGCGGCCCCCAGACGAGAGGAGGCAAACGTTTCAGGAGGCATAAGAGGCCCCACCATCAGGCGGTAGTTCAAGCCGTCCCGGTCTCGGCAGTGGCACAGCCCTCCACCTCAAGGCTCACCCCAACAATATGTGCTGGTCCAACCAGCTCATTCCCTTTGCTGCGCCCTCGTATGTTGCACTTCACCAGCATACAACCCCACCTATGAGGGCCGTGGATACTTTCACGGCCTTAATAGGATTGCAAAGGGGGAAGAGGCAGAGCCCCTCACAGAGGAAAACCCAACACCACCCCAAGAGGAAGGCCTGGGACGTGGTAGAGGGAACAAACCCGCTCCCTCCCACTGAGAGAACACAGGTAGGTGGTCGCCTGTATTGGTTCAGGGACCAATGGACCTTCAGCCCTTGGGCACACAGCATTGTGTCCAAAGGACTAGGATGGAGCTGGATCAAGAACCCTCCTCCTCTAACCAGATTTTACCAGCCACCCTCATCAATCCTACAGGATTACGTGACAGAATTGCTCAACAAACAAGCAATAAAGAAAGTAAGGCACCTAAAGTTTCAAGGCAGGTTATTCACTGTTCCCAAAAAAAAAAGACTCCGATCAGCAAAGAGTGATCCTGGATCTGTCGCGTCTAAATCTCTACATAAAATGCGACAAATTTCGATGCTTACGGTAGCTCAGGTAACGGACTCTACTTCGCGTGGAGCCGTCACCACCTCTATCGATCTTTCAGACGCTTATTATCACGTCCCGATTGCGCGGAACTTCTCTCAGTTCCTCGGTTTCAGACTCGGGAATCAAGCCTACTCCTTCAGGGTCATGCCCTTCGGTCTAAACATTGCGCCCAGGGTATTCACCAAGCTGGCGGACACGTAGTAGTGCAACAACTCCGGTCCCGGGGATATCCCTAGCAGCGCATTTCTAGACGATTGGATAATTTGGGCACCAACAGTTCGGAGTGTCAGAAGGCTACGTCCATAGTCATCAACTTCCTGGAGTCGTAGGGTTTTCAACTGAACAGAGAGAAGTCCCGCCTGACTCCGAGTCCCGGTTTCAGTGGCTGGGTCTCCAGTGGGATCTGTCCTCTCACACGTTATCTCTCCCCGCCTTCCAAGAGGAAAGAGATAGCATCTCTCACCAGGAAATTTCTCAAAAATCAATCGGCATCCCGCATGATCCCAAGAAAGAGTCCTTGGGTGTCTTCAATTTGCCTCAGTGACGGACCTGCTCTTAAAAGCGAAACTAAAAGACATAAACAGAGTGTGGCGGAGTCGAGCCAATGTCAAGCTCAGAGACAAGGTCTCCTCTATTCCTCGAATCTTAAAGACAAGACTGCGGCCTTGGACCACAGTCAGAGGCCTGTCCAAATCAGTTCCGCTTCAATTTCCCCCTGCTGCACTAGTTGTTCACACAGACGCTTCCCTAAGCGGCTGGGGGGGATACTCACCAAAACAGAAAGTACAAGGAACGTGGTCCACAATGTTTCAGCAGTTCCATATAAACACCCTGGAAGCTATGGCGGTCTTTCTAACTCTAAAGAAAATCCGCCCCCCAACCGGATTCATATCAGGCTGGTATTGGACAGCGCAGTGGTAGTTCATTGCATCAACAGGGGCGGCTCCAAATCAGGTCGAGTAAACCAAGTAATGGTTGCTATCTTCTCCCTGGCGAACAAGCACGGCTGGCACCTGTCAGCCACCCACCTAGCGGGGGTACGGAACGTGGTGGCGGATTCCCTGTCCAGAGCTACTCCGTTGGAGACGGGTGGTCCCTGGACGGGAATCTTTCAAATGGATTTGCCGCCGGGTTCCTGGTCTCCAAGTGGATCTGTTCGCGACGGAGAGCAACTTCAAGCTCCCTGTTACGTGGCCTCAAACCTGGACCCTCAGGCGACGCCACAGACGCAATGACAGTAGATTGGAACAATTGGGAGAAAATTTATCTGTTCCTCCAATAAATTTACTGCTGAAAGTATTACACAAACTCAGGACATTCAAAGGTCAACCAGCCCTAGTAGCCCCTATTGGCCGAAGAGCAATTGGTTCCCTCTTCTTCAGGAACTGGGATTGCGGAGTCTCGGATTCCCAAGCCCATACTGACCCAGACAGTACAAACCAAGACTGTGTCAGCTTCCTCAAGAATTCAGAATGCCCTAGTTTTATGGACTTTATAAAATTCGCAGCCCAAAAAGGAGCAAACATTGACCCTGTCAACACTCTGTTTTTAGAATCAGATAAAAGGGATTCTACTCTTAGACAGTATGACTCAGCAGTCAAAAAATTAGCCTCCTTCCTGAAAGCATCTGAAGCCAAAATCATGACGACTAATTTAGGAGTTTCTTTCTTTAGATCACTGTTTGAGAAAGGCCTTGCTCCAGCCACTATTACCACAGTCAAGTCAGCCCTGAAGAAAGTATTTCTATCGGCTTTAAAATCGACCTTACAGATTCCTATTTTTCATCTATCCCCAGAGCATGCGCTCGTCTGAGACCAGTATCACGCCCACATTCTGTTACGTGGTTTCTCAATGACGTCCTTAAGTTAGCATCAGAGATGGACAACTTTCAATGCTCTTATCAGGATCTGTTAAGGAAGACTTTGTTTCTGATTAGCTTGGCTTCAGGTGCTAGAATCTCAGAGCTATCGGCTCTCACTAGAGGTGATGATTTTGTGAACTTCCTCCCGTCCGGAGAGGTCCTCCTTTCCCTGACCCTAGATTCTTAGCAAAAATGAAGACCCACAAGACAGGTGGTCTCCTTGGAAGGTGGTGCCCCTTCCACAAGACCAGTCTTTATGTCCAGTTTATACACTTAAATCTTACCTTTTAAGAACTCCACAGAGTAAGTCGGGTCCCTCTTTTTATCAGGGAGAAAGGTGGTACACTTTCACTGAATGCTATAAGACAACAAATTCTGTATTTTTTTATTAAACAGGCCAACCCAGATTCAGTTCCTAAGGTTCATGATATTCGAGCAGTTGCTACTTCCATTAATTACTTTCATAATATGGACTTCTCAGAACTATCTAAATATACGGGTTGAAATCACCTCTAGTGTTTAAACGCCACTATTTAAAATCGCTCAAGCCCTGAAATTTTCTACCATAGCTGTGGGAAGTGTCATCTCCCCACCTTAATTAATCATATCCTTATCCTATCCTTTTCCCCCCGCCCGCCTGCCTCATTTGCTTCTCTGCTTATCCTCCTGGTTGATCATGCCTCACTGCCTGGCTCCTCATATTGATGTATCTTGTCTCTGTTGAGTGGAAACTGTAATCTGACATGTTATGATTGTTTTTTCTTGTGGGGTACTGGGCGGTTTTTATTTTGCTCCATGTACCCCAGATATATGTATATGTACTGTATATTTTATTTTCCATTGATTTTGTCTCTTACGTGTTTAGCCTAAGTTTACGTGTGTAGCTTTAAGATTGTATATGCATTTATCTTATGCATTTCATGTCTCAGTGAACTTTAGTAGTGTTAAGTATTTTTGGGGCCTCTTCCCCGTCGTCGGGACTTAAACTTTTCATAGTATTAAGTTTTTGATGTGCCTTAGGTTTAGTATTCTTGCTACATGTAAGAGATTCCCTGATTAAAATTATTTTCGTAATTTATGCTTTTTTCTTCAGATTACCCTCTTTTCCTCGTAGTTGCAGCCTTGGCATGATTCTCTATCACTATTTCACCGGCTGACACGGGACTGAACTCAGAAAAGGGATTTTGACAAAGGAAAAATCTATTTCTGAGGAAGGTCCCGTGTCACCCGGTGACCCTCCCTGACTCACCTAGTACTCCCCTTTTTTTGCACATGCCAAGTCTGGGGTTAGTGCTAGCATGGAATGAGGTAGGTGGCGCTGGTGTCGCTTGTCCTGGCGGGTGTTGAGTGTAGGGGCTGTAACGGCTCACCGCTCTGTTCGGGGTTTTGATAAGGAGAGATCTTTCGAGTATGTTTCCGTGGTAGTGGTATTTCACTCACCCTTCCTTATACCGACGTCTTCCTAGAAGACGCTTTCGACTGGGGGTAGTAACCCCAGCTTTCCTGAAAGCTCTTTTTCTCTGGTATATCTAGCATTATTATACCTAGAAATTCGTGCTGTAATGGAATTTCACCGGTGACACAGGACCTTCCTCAGAAATAGATTTTTCCTTTGTCAAAATCCCTTTTTTTTTTTCTTGTTCTTTCCCATCAGTATGGAGATCCGGGTACAACCTCTTTGGGATTTTATTTTTATTTATCAAGTCATAATTTATTTCTTCATATGTATGTTGCTGTATTGCCTCATATGTAGAATCTATGAGTTTCTCTGCATCCATACTATTATCCTGTTCTTTGTTTTCATTAATCTTTTCTCTCTCTTCAGTCTTATTTTTCTTCTCTATTTTCCTCTTCTTCCTCTTCTTCATCTTCTTCATCCTCCACAATCTGTACATTAAGTCTTGATTTAATGACCTTGTCTATCCATACTAGACATGTTGAGCAAAATATTTTTGTGTCCTTATTTCTATTTTGCTCAACTTCAGCACATGGCCACGGGTGTGGAAATCATGCGTGGCAAGCATAGCATTTCCTAATCAGGTTTTGTGGATTTACAATGCTATACCACACTCTACATAGTTTACATGCTTTAGGCATCCGTTTGCCTATTGCATCAATCAATATATTCACTAATTCCACCTTACTTATTTTCTTTGATGGAATGTGTTGATTTTTGTAGATTTTCTTTATAAGTCTTTTGATAACTTGAACTTTCATTGGTATCCCTTCTATTATTTTCATTATATTTTCTACAGATTTGCTCCAGTTTGAAGGATCGTATCCTTTCAATATGTCTGTGAATGTTTTCACATCTTTTTGGTCAATGTTGCAATTCATCTCCACGATCAGCAAACCAAGTTCCCTTCCTGCCAATTCATCATATTGAATATCTCCGATGCAAGCTAGATTTCTCCACCTTTTGCCACTGTTGGCTGATTCCTCCATGATTTTCTGATTTTATTAATTCACTCGTAGACAACTTATTAGACGGTTTATCGCTCTAATCTGATATTAAGCTAATCACCGATAGTTCACGAACACTTTTAGCTATATTTCATTTGCTAATTGTATGTAAGACGCGTATTATCGGGTAGATTATCCAGACCATGAACGATTACGTTAAAGAGCTGAAATGAGTCCAAAAGATGTAATAGCTATAGAAGGAGATAAATTAGGCAGAACAAATGTCCTACAACATAGAATTATGTTATGATGGAGCAAAACCATTCTTTATTCCTAATTACAGATTACCAATAAGCCAAAGACCCATAGTTGATAATTTGATAGAAGAAATGAAGAAAGATGGGGTAGTCATTCCTTCCAAATCTCCATATAATTCTCCATTGCTACTAAAAGAAAATGGAATCCAAACACAAATAATTCAACCCAAGTAAACTATTCCACTCAAGGAACGAGACCAAAGACAGCCTGTGAAAACTGCGGGTATACCATTCTACAAATGAGTGCAGAAGGCCTAGGAACTGCACGATTTGCAAGAAGGTAGGACATTTAACAAGGAATTGCTGGTTCAAGGAAAACAATAAAGAAGTAATTGAATTAAGCAGCAATCGCCCAACCTCAAATAAGTCTTCAAGTCAATGACAATTTATACCTACACATAAGACAGCATGAAAGTGAAGGTTCATCCACATTTTCCTGTTTGCAGAGTAAAGAAGTAGTATTTTCCATGAGAGAAGAAGAAATAACCAGAAAGGATTTACCTATCATTAAAGTTCCCATAAATGGAAAGATATGTACTGTACTCAAGGATTCAGGTAGTACTGTAAACATAATAGATGAACACACTTTAACCAGATACTTAGGCGTTAAAGATACGCTAATTCAGGGTCAAAGCAGAATGATAAAAGGAGTAGTGGGTAAACAGATTAAAAGTTTAGGAAATGTGAACTTAGAAATAGACATTTCGTCACATAAATCTGTTGAAAGTTTTCTGGTTCTAGAAGACAGATTTTTTCCTGCACAAGCATTCTTCTCATTTAACCTAATGCAGAGATGTGGAATAATCCTGGACTGCACAGAAGGAAGGGTTAGCCTGAAACAGGATTATCAAAGAAACGTATGCTTTACGCTTGAAGAAGAAAAGTTTCACCAAATCTGATCAATTTGTCTGAGGCGGCTTTGGCAAGCAAGGAAGACATACATAAAATACATTACCATCAAGAGAACAATCAAGACAAAATAGAAAAAGATAGAAAAGAGGAATTCTCACAGCTGCAGAGTAGAGAGTCAAGATGTGCACATCAAGAAACTATATACTCCGAAGAAAGAAATGACCCAGATACAAATAATGGTGATCACCGAGATTCTGGATATAACGAAAAACAAGGCGCCCATACTGATAAATATACAGAGATAAATACTGATAGCTATAGCAATGTAGTAATAAGTTATAATAATGAAGGGAAATTACTAAATGAAGTATTGTTATTAAATAAAATAAAGCAGATATAAATAATGTAATAGCAGTAACTGAAGAAACTAGTGAATATACAGAACATTGTTATTTTGCAGATATAGAAGATGAAGAGATATATTGCATAAGCACTGCAGATGATAGTAAAGTACAGTTCATCCTTAGAAAAGTAATTTTGCATCCAAAGTGTTTAACAAAAATACATTTAAGGGGAAAAGAAGAAATAGAAGTTAAAGACGTTCTGTTATTAAATGAAGAATTGCCAGATTTTGTCTGGATGGATAATTCATTGGTCCACATGAAGGGTAATGCTTGTGAAGTTTTTGTCCAAAACTACTCAGATAACAGACTAACACTTTATGCAGGCATTGGTTTTTGCATAGGAGTACCTATTAACAACCCTTTACTAACACTAGAAAAAAAGCATTTTTCTCTGTAATTGGTCAAAAGTTTGAATTAAGCAAAGAGATGAATAAAACAGATTTCCCAGAAAACAAGAATAAATTAATTCATGTATTAGAAAAATACAGAGATGTAATAGCTATAGAAGGAGATAAATTAGGCAGAACAAATGTCCTACAACATAGAATTATGTTATGATGGAGCAAAACCATTCTTTATTCCTAATTACAGATTACCAATAAGCCAAAGACCCATAGTTGATAATTTGATAGAAGAAATGAAGAAAGATGGGGTAGTCATTCCTTCCAAATCTCCATATAATTCTCCATTGCTACTTGTTCCAAAGAAAGATGGAAATTGGAGACTTGTGGTAGATTATAGAAAGTTAAATTCCAACACCATCCTAGATAGAATGCCAATGCCAGTAATTCAAGATATGTTAGCTCAATTAGGAGGTGCAAAAATCTTTTCATCCTTAGATTTGCTGAGTGGATATTGGCAAGTACCTTTAGACGAAGAGTCGAAACCATACACAGCCTTCAGCATACATAAAGAACACTTACAATTTGAAGTCATGCCATTTGGACTCACGTTTCAGCTCCTTTAACTTTTGTTAGATTAATGCTACAAATTTTAGGAGACATAGAAAATGTTGCAGTTTACCTAGATGACGTTATCATTTTTAGTAAAGATTTAGAAAGTCACCTCAAAACTTTAGAAATAGCCCTAGAAAGATTAAGAATAGCAGGACTAAAAATCAAATTAAAGAAATGTCAATTCTTAATGAAATCCTTGGAATACTTGGGCCATGTAATCAGTGAAGATGGACTACGCATGCAGGCAGGCAAGATAAAGGCGGTAGTTGAATATCCCACTCCCACACATTTGAAAGCATTGAGACGAGTCCTAGGAATGGTAGGTTACTATAGACCTTTTATTAAGGGTTTTGCTACGATAGCCAAACCATTAACAGAATTAACAAAGAACGATGTCAAATATGAATGGAATAAAGAGCAAGAGACAGCCTTCCAAATGCTAAAGATTAAAATGACAAGGAATCCTGTATTGGTCTACCCAGATTTCTCCAAGGACTTTTACTTAGCCCGTGATGCCTCAAGTACAGGGCTAGGAGCTGTATTACTACAAAAAGACAAAACTAGAATGAGGGCAGTATATTATGCCAGGAGAGTCTTAAACCCAGCAGAAAGAAATTATAGTACTACAGAAAGGGAATGTTCAGCATTATACTGGGGATTAAAGAAATTTAGGCACATACTTCTAGGTCGTAAAGTCAATGTACTTACTGATGACAAACCCATTTGTGATTTGTTTAAAAAGAGAACTTTTACAAATAACATGAAGTTCAATAGATGGTTCATTAGTGTGTTAGAATTTGCTCCAGAATTCAGATATATCCCAGGGAAATTTAATATACTAAGCAGATGCATTATCCAGATCCCAAGAAGAAACAGAGAAATGCATTACCACTAATACCTTTTGTTTTAGCTGTCAAGTAGTGGACTTGGACTTAGAAAGAGTAAAAATACAAGGAAATGATGCAGAAATCAGACATATAATAGGACAGTTAATGACAGATGAATGTTTAAAACCTGATTTCGTATTAATAAAGGGATTTTGACAAAGGAAAAATCTATTTCTGAGGAAGGTCCCGTGTCACCCGGTGAAATTCCATTACAGCACGAATTTCTAGGTATAAAATGCTAGATATACCAGAGAAAAAGAGCTTTCAGGAAAGCTGGGGTTACTACCCCCAGTCGAGCGTCTTCTAGGAAGACGTCGGTATAAGGAAGGGTGAGTGAAATACCACTACCACGGAAACATACTCGAAAGATCTCTCCTTATCAAAACCCCGGAACAGAGCGGTGAGCCGTTACAGCCCCTACACTCAACACCCGCCAGGGACGGCGACACCAGCGCCACCTACCTCATTCCATGCTAGCACTAACCCCAGACTTGGCATGTGCAAGAAAAAAGGGTGGGGGAGCCATAGGTGAGTCAGGGAGGGTCACGGGTGACACGGGACCTTCCTCAGAAATAGATTTTTCCTTTGTCAAAATCCCTTTTCTGAGTCCAGTCCCGTGTCAGCCGGTGAAATAGTGACAGAGAATCATGCCAAGGTTGCAAACTACGAGGAAACTGGGTAATCTGAAGGAAAAAACATAAATCACGAAAGCAGTTTTAATGAGGGAATCTCTTACATGTGAGAAAAACACTAAACCTAAGGCACATCAAAGACTTAAGACTAGAAAGACAAGGAGGTCCCCGGCACGGAGTGGAAAGGTTCCCAAAACCACGTTAACGTCATTAAAGTACAAAATTACTTAAAAATTGGATAGGTACAATGGTGTACACAATTTCAGATGGCATATACAATCTTAAAACTACACACATAAACTTAAGCTAAACACATAAGAGATCAACCAAACAGTAAGCAAAACACACAGCGTATACACACACATCTGGGGTACATGGTGCAAAATAAAAACTGCCCAGTACCCCACAAAAAAAAACACCATGGTAACATGTCAGATTACAGTTTCCAGTCAACAGAGACAAATTATATCAATATGAGGAGCAAGGCAGTGAGGCATAATCAACCAGGAGGACAAGCAGAGAAGTAAATGAGGCAGGCAGGCGGGGGGAAAGGAGGATAAGGATATGATTGGTTAAGGTGGGGAGATGACACTTCCCACAGCTATGGTAGAAAATTTCAGGGCTTTGAGCGATTTTAAATAGTGGCGTTTAAACACTAGAGGTGATTTCCAACCCAGTATATTTAGACAACTCTGAGAAATCCATATTATGAAAGTAATTAATGGAAGTAGCAACTGCTCGAATATCATGAACCTTAGGAACTGAATCTGGGTTGGCTTGTTTAATAAAATACAGAATTTGTTGTCTTATACCATTCAGTGATAGAGTACCACCTTTCTCCCTGATAAAAAGAGGACCCGACTTACTCTGTGGAGTTCTTAAAAGGTAAGATTTAAGTGTATGAACTGGACATAAAGACTGGTCTTGTGGAAGGGGCACCACCTTCCAAGGAGACCACCTGTCTTGTGGGTCTTCGTTTTTGGCTAAGAATTTAGGATCAGGGGAAAGGAGGACCTCTCCGGAAGGGAGGAAGTTCACAAAATGATCACCCCTAGTGAGAGCTGACAGCTCTGAGATTCTAGCACCTGAGGCCAAGCTAATCAGAAATAAGGTCTTCCTTAACAGATCCTGATAAGAGCATTGAAAGTTATCTATCTCTGATGCTAACTTAAGGACGTCATTGAGAAACCACGTAACGGAATGTGGGCGTGATACGGGTCTCAGACAGCGCATGCTCTGGGGATGGATGAAAAATAGGAATCTGTAAGGTCGATTTTAAAGCCGTACAGAATACTTTCTTCAGGGCTGACTTGGTTGTGGTAATAGTGGCTGGAGCAAGGCCTTTTTCAAACAGTGATCTAAAGAAAGAGACTCCTAAATTAGTCGTCATAATTTTGGCTTCAGATGCTTTTAGGAAGGAGGCTAATTTTTGACTGCTGAATCATATTGTCTAAGAGTAGAATCTCTTTTATCTGACTCAAGAAATAGAGTGTTGACAGGGTCAATGTTTGCTCCTTTTTGGGCTGCGAATTTTATAAAGTCCATAAAGCTAGGGCATTCTGAATTCTTGAGGAAGCTGACACAGTCTTGGTTTGTACTGTCTGGGTCAGTATGGGCTTGGGAATCCGAAGACTCCGCAGTCCCAGTTCCTGAAGAAGAGGGAACCAATTGCTCTTCGGCCAGTAGGGGGCTACTAGGGCTAGTTGACCTTTGAATGTCCTGAGTTTGTGTAATACTTTCAACAGTAAATTTATTGGAGGGAATAGGTAAATTTTCTCCCATTTGTTCCAATCTATTGTCATTGCATCCGTGGCGTATGCCTGAGGGTCCAGGTTGGGGGCCACATAACAGGGGAGCTTGAAGTTGCTTTCTGTCGCGAACAGATCCACTTGGAGACCAGGAACCTGGCGGCAAATCCATTTGAAAGATTCCGTGTCCAGGGACCACTCCGTCTCCAACGGAGTCGTTCTGGACAGGGAATCCGCCACCACGTTCCGTACCCCCGCTAGGTGGGTGGCTGACAGGTGCCAGCCGTGCTTGTTCGCCAGGGAGAAGATAGCAACCATTACTTGGTTTACTCGACCTGATTTGGAGCCGCCCCTGTTGATGCAATGAACTACCACTGCGCTGTCCAATACCAGCCTGATATGAATCCGGTTGGGGGGGCGGATTTTCTTTAAAGTCAGAAAGACCGCCATAGCTTCCAGGGTGTTTATATGGAACTGCTGAAACATTGTGGACCACGTTCCCTGTACTTTTTGTTTTGGGGAATATCCCCCCCAGCCGCTTAGGGAAGCATCTGTGTGGACAACTAGTGCCGGAGGGGGAAACTGAAGCGGAACTGACTTGGAGAGGCCCTTGACTGAGGTCCAAGGCCGCAGTCTTGTTTTCAAGATTCGAGGGATGGAGGAGACCTTGTCTCTGAGCTTGACATTGGCTCGACTCCGCCACACTCTGTTTATGTCTTTGAGTTTCGCTTTTAAGAGCAGGTCTGTCACTGAGGCAAATTGAAGGGATCCAAGGACCCTTTCTTGTGATCGGCGGGATGCCAATTGATTTTTGAGAAATTTTCTGGTGAGAGATGCTATCTCCTTTCTCTTGGGGGGTGGGAGGGATAACGTGTGAGCAGACAAATCCCACTGCAGGCCCAGCCACTGAAACCGGGACTCCGGAGTCAGGCGGGACTTTTGTCTGTTCAGTTGAAAACCTAACGATTCTAGGAAGTTGATGACTATGGTCGTAGCCTTCTGACACTCCAGAACTGTTGGTGCCCAAATTATCCAATCGTCCAGGTACGCTGCTAGGGATATCCTCGGGACCGGAGTTGTTGAACTACCGTGTCCGCCAGCTTGGTGAATACCCTGGGCGCAATGTTTAGACCGAAGGGCATGACCTTGAACGAGTAGGCTTGATTCCCGAGTCTGAAACCGAGGAACTGAGAGAAGTTCCGCGCAATCGGGACGTGATAGTAAGCGTCTGAAAGATCGATGGAGGTGGTGACAGCTCCACGCGAAGTAGAGTCCGTACCTGAGCTATTGTAAGCATGCGAAATTTGTCGCATTTTATGTAGAGATTTAGACGCGACAGATCCAGGATCACTCTTTGCTGATCTGAGTCTTTTTTGGAACTGTGAATAACCTGCCTTGAAATTTTAGGTGCCTTACTTTCTTTATTGCTTGTTTGTTGAGCAATTCTGCCACATAATCCCGTAGGATTGATGAGGGTGGCTGGTAAAACTTGTTCGGAGGAGGAGGTTCCTTGATCCAACTCCAACCCAGACCTTTGGACACTATACTGTGTGCCCAAGGGCTGAAGGTCCATTGGTCCCTGAACCAATAGAGGCGACCACCTACCTGTGTTTTCTCAGTGGGAGGGAGCGGGTTTGTTCCCTCTACCACGTCCAGGTTTTCCCCTTGGGGTGGTGTTCGCCTTCCCTCTGTGGGAGGCCCTGCCTCTTCCCCCTTGCAATTCTGTTAAGGCCGTGAAAGTAACCCGGCCCTCATAGGTGGGGTTGTAAGCTGGTGAAGTAACATACGAGGGCGCAGCAAGGAATGAGCTGGTTGGACCAGCACATATTGTTGGGGGAGAGCTTTTGAAGTGGAGGGCTGTGCCGCTGCCGAGACTGGGGACGGCTTGAGACTACCATCTGCTGGTGGGGCCTTTATGTCTCCTAAAGCGTTTGCCTCCTCGTCTGGGGGACCGCCAGATTCAGGGGTCTTGCGTTTGTAGGTGGGGATGCCCCAGCGAGAGCGCAGACTCTGGTTGGCCCTTGTAGCCTCCGTCATAACGTTCATAACCTCTTCTTCTGGGAAGAGGTTAGGTCCCCAGATCGAGCTCTTTCACGAGCTTGTTAGGCTCGTGACGGATAGTGGCGTTCGGCAAGATGAACTTCCTACATTCCAGTCTGGCCATGATGAATTCAAATAGGTCAGACTGAAAGCCAGCTAACAGGGACTTAGCTAAGACCTGGAAAAAGGGCTCGTCTGCGCAGGAGACGGCAGTGGCTTCTGAGGCAGACGGAGTTCAGGGACCGGGCTAGCTTAGTCCGGGCATCAAACTCCGCCTTTAGCAAAGATTCCGGCAGCTTGGGGAGTTCCTCGCTAAACTGTGAGGAAGCACAGAGGGGGTCTAACTTCCCGACCGTGAAGGTGGACGGAGCATCCATCCAGAACTCGTCACTTCCCGGGAACACCAGGGAAGTGGGGTCTGTTTCCCTTAGCTGTGGTAACGGATTACCGTCAAAGCACGCTCGGGCCGTAGCCAGGGCGACTTTGTTTAAACAGGGAGTCGGTAAGTTGTCTCCCAGGGCAAACATAGTAAAGCTGCCCTTGAAAGGAGTCAACTTTGTGTTGTCTGCCTGCCACTCCGTCAGAGTGCGCAGGAGAGACGACTGAGCTTGGTCCCTGGGGATGATGACAGTCTCCTGGGAACCTTATCGAACGTATCCAAGCTTCCTCTGTCAACCTTACGAAACCTGGATACGGGGGCAAAAGATCGGCGGGGAAGAACTCCAACTCCTCCAACCGTCTCGTGCCAAGACCTTCAATGGTCAGTTTGCCATCATGTTGGATGGCCGGAGACAATAAACGCCAAGGGTTGCCAGGATCGAAAGGCGGGAGTTCCGCCGTATCAGGAATGACATACTGGGGTTCAGCTGGGGGTGGGTTCTTTATTCCCGCCAGCATGTTGTCATAAGCGGCAAACTTCTCAGAGATCTTATTGTCGTATGTGGCAAACTTTTCGGACATTTGGTTAAACTTGTCATTGAAGTCCTCGGAGAACCTTTGGAACATTTCTTTCGCAAAGGTCTCTGCGTCAAAGGCAGGTTGGCGAGGAGGGCTTGATCTTGATGCCCTCTTACTCGCGCCTTTGCCGGAGGAACTAGACTTGCTCCCGGAGGCTACAGGTGCTGAGACCTTAGCCCGACGGGGAAAGGCGTGCTTTCTTGGAGGACGAGGACTTATAGCCCTTCGCCTTCCATGAAGTCTTCAACTTCAACTTGGGGATAGCTGATGGAGCCCTATCACCCAAGGAGGAAGACTTCCCAAAACCTGAAAAAGAAGACAATGAAGAAGCTGAGGAATCAAAAAGGGCGCCCGCCCCAACTACCTCACCTACCTCGCTACTTACCCCCTGGTCCTGTTCAATAGCCATTGGTTCGAGGTCTAAGTTCAAGGCGGCGACGTCCTCTGAAACTTCTGAATAAAGAATATCCACTTGGGGTGGTTGGGTCGCATCCCGGATCTGCTGGATGATGGGGGTGGCAAGATCTTCTGGCACTGCGGCCGCCACTCGTGCGCCGGGGTAGAGCAGGTCCCTCAACCTGCGTCGAGGACGTAGGGCTTCCCGACGGAACATTCCTTCCAAACCCAGCCACCCAGGCGGAGAGATTCCAAGGCCGACTTCTTAGAGACTCGTCGCCTGAAAGAAAGCCAAGAATTAGCTAAGGGTGAAAAAACAGTCCGGAAACCACATAAACAAAATTCAAAATGAGGAGCATAAAGCGGAGGAAGATTGTCACTTACCGACTCATCCTGGATGGTTGCGCACAAGGCGAAACAAACCTCACAACCATCGGGGTGCCAGACTACCAGGTCGTCAAGTCGGACCGCGCAACCAGCGTGGGTCCGGCACACTACGTGACCGGAAGGTTGTTGCAGTGACGCAGTACACCCCGGCTCCTCACAGCGAACAGTCTGTAAGTGGAAAACGAACATGAACCTACCACTCTAAGCGATCTAAGGCTGGCAAGGCCGGGAATTTCAACTGCAGCCGGAATACTCCGGTGGAGAAGAAATACCTTTTTAATAAACTAGGCCAATAAGCTCTAAAATACACAGAGTGGCAGGCAAGACTACCAGACCCGGAATACTCCGGGAATGGAAGGAGTGAGACAACAGGAACTAACGCCGGGATTGCCTGTAATTTTAACAGCGGAACCCCGGGCGAAGAACCGGACTCATGTATAAAACTAGGAGAGTACTCGAAGATAACAAAATACTTATATTTAAATACGTATATCATGTAATAACATAAACTAATGATGGTAAACAGAAATACTCCGGAGACCGGAGGATCCGCTCCCTTATATAAATAAATAAATCCTTCTTCACTACTACCCCGCCAGAGAAACAAGGTGGGCAGATGCTCGTATCTTTAACGTAAACCGGAGCAAAAATAATAACCCAGCCGAGTAGCCCGACGGGGCGGGATAAAGTGTTCGAACACGTTCGAGCTACGAGTGAACGAATCACTAACCCAACACAGCGATGCGAGGGACTGGATGGGAGGGAGCGAATCCCTCTACCAAATAAAGAAGTCCCTGAACTCGGAGAAAACGCCATCTAGCGTCACCCTTGCACGAGTAGAGCAAAGCTGGAGGGGAGTGGGTGGAGTAGGGGAGAATGGTAGGCTACCAGGAAGGAAACAGGAGACGGGGAAAACTATAACCCGCTCAACTGCACTACACCACTCCAAGAATGAACTGGGAACTGTTATAGGAGGGTGGCCTACTACTAGGAAAGGGGAGCGACCAAGCCTCGATGCCCGACTCCTGCCTAGGCACAGCCTAATAGGGACCTAACCTAGCATAGGTTAGAAAAAGGGCAGGAGTACGGAGGGGAGGAGGAACCAACAAGGAGAGAAATTTTGTGCCGAGAACCAACCGGGAACGAGGAGAGGGGGCAAGAAGGCGAATAGCCTAGAGGAGACACATCCAAAGAACTCTATTCTCCCCCTAAGGGAAGGAAGAGAACTAAGGGGCTCACTCTGCCCACCAAAAAACGACCCGGAGGAAACAGCAACAAAATTCTCTCAACCTGATGGACTTCACGCCCGAGGGCAAGGGGATGGAAGCAATAACCTACTCCACTCAAAAACCATCACACCAAAAATATGAAATAAAAATGTGCTCAATAGGGTGCGTAGCCTACCCCGAGGCAGCAGTTAGATCTAAGGCTGCCGTAAACCACTGAGGAGGTAAAGATAAAAATAACGAACCGAGACCACTATCGCCAAGCAAAAACAACAATAGCCTAATACAGACTAAAATAAAAGGGAACCCAACCTGGAGGGGGAACCTGGGACGGGCATCACCTCAAAAGGGCCTGTAGGCCAATATATGTTTAAGTGCTAAATTATCAAAGGGGGTGCCACACAGGAAACCCGCCAGGAGGAGAACCAGGGGCAAAAATATAAATAACTATAACGACAATGAGACAACTCCAACAGCAGGAAACTGATGGGGTCGCCATAAATGATCGACATGGCTGGCTGGGGGGGACGCCGTGGCGTCATACTAAGATCTCAAAATATATATATAAAATGAGACCAAAACAGCCAAATAACAAACGATAAAACCCCTATAACATAGTACTTAACTTGGAGATAGTAAAGCTGCTCGATGACATGATGAAAATTGGGAAAATTCCACAAAAAGGCACGAGGACACAAAAACGTAAGATAATTATCACGTGCTAGAAAATGGAATGAGGTAGGTGGCGCTGGTGTCGCCGTCCTGGCGGGTGTTGAGTGTGGGGGCTGTAACGGCTCACCGCTCTGTTCGGGGTTTTGATAAGGAGAGATCTTTCGAGTATGTTTCCGTGGTAGTGGTATTTCACTCACCCTTTCTTATACCGACGTCTTCCTAGAAGACGCTCGACTGGGGGTAGTAACCCCAGCTTTCCTGAAAGCTCTTTTTCTCTGGTATATCTAGCATTTTATACCTAGAAATTCGTGCTGTAATGGAATTTCACCGGCTGACACGGGACTGGACTCAGAAAATGGTTTGTTGTATAAAAGGCCAACAGAGAAGGATGGTTATTCTCATCTATACATCCCAAAAACACTAATCAGAGAAGTTTTAGAACTAACACACTCATATAAGTTAGCAGGACATCCAGGAATTAAAAAGACAAGCAGAATCATAACCAGAAATTATTTTTGGCCACATTGTAGTGAAGATGCCAAGAACTTTGTACAAAATTGTGTAGTTTGTAATAGAAATAAGGGTAACGTAAATCCAAAGGCTCCACTTGAAAAATATCCATCAGAATTAAATCCATTCCAGATCATTAGTATGGACTTTTTAGGTCCATTTCCTACCACGATTAGAGGGAATAAACAGATACTAGTCTTTCTAGACTATCTAACCAGATATGTAGAAATTGTACCAGTAAGAAATAGAGATGCAATTACAGTAGCAGAAGCTCTTAAATCTAGAATTATCACGAGACATTCATGTCCACAAGTTGTTCTTTCTGATAATGCGGCTGAATTTACTAGTGAGCTTTTAAGAAAATTATGTGAATTTTATGGGATAAAGAAGTGTCAAATAACAGCATATAAACCAAGTTAAAATGGAGCAGTAGAAAGAACAAATAAAAAAATAAAGGATATCCTGAAAACTTTAGTTAAACCTAATACAGAAGACTGGGATTTAGCTTTGGAAGACGTGTAGTTAAACATTTTACAATGTGGTAATTCATCGTGTGTATGAATATTTCTTTTAAGTAATAATTCATTGTATAATGTATGAATTTTCTTCAATATATTATTGATCTATTGTTTTACCATTATTGCATTAACTTGAATTATTCAATATTTTATATGTGTGTATTTTACATTATGGGCAACCATAAAAATAATTTGTTTTGTGTGTGAATTTACAACTGTCCATTTAAACTACATTTTTTATTATCACACTGAGGGCAGTGTGAGGTAGCGTGACAGAGTGATGTAATGATGTAAAGAAAGATTAAATAGGGAAGCTTAAGAAAAAGAATAAAGAGAGAGAGAGAATAAGGAGAGGAGAGAGAAAGAGAGAACAACAATTAAGCCTTGGTTGTTATGCGTTACCGAGGCTAGATATGTCAAGCAAGCTAAAAAGCAGGAAACCGTCTTACACGAACTCAAAACAGTGAGCAAGTGTATCGCGCCCAGGACCATAAAACCGATCATAAAATCTGGAACCTGTGGCCTCGCGATTCAGCTGACCAGGCATTACCAAGCGCTTTGTCAAGAGTTAACGTTCCAGCCATATCTGTAACCGTGCCTTCAATAGGAGGCGTTCACATGAAATTCCATGAAAAGGGGCTGGACAAAGTGAAGTAGTTCACCATTTCTCCAGTTAGACGTTATAGGGAGGTGCTAGTAACACCTCCTCCTGAGGTCATTGCCAATCAAACCCTCTAAGGAGAGATTTTAACAACACCCACAACTGTCCTTCCCAATCAAGCTGTTCAAGGGGAGGCCTTACAGATAAAATCTTCCAATGAGGTAACTTCAAGGGAGGAGATGGAAGACAGCAAGAAGAACCAGGGGTTCCAGAGCAGAATGAAGCCAGGGAAAGATCAGTAGAGTGGTTAGTCACAAATACAAGAAGAGGCAGTTCTTCCCCCTAGCTGCCGTGGTCCCAACCAGACTCTGACCCAGGGCTACTTAACCAGACATAAACTGAACTTCGACTAGCAAGAGTGGTTTTCAAGATAGTAAAACTGTAACCGTAATTGTACTTGTGTATGTAATTAACTTTTATCATTAAAGTAAGAAGCTACCCATTTCATCTCCATTACGCCTTTCTGAGAGATGTAATTACATTTCATGTACAGTATATCCCTTCTAAATAATAAACTCGTAAGCTACTGACTATGGGAAGAGATGCTGTGGATGAATATGTCGCCGACTTAGAAGAAAAACGCAGGTAAGAAGGGAACAACAAATGTCACACAAGTTATGAAATTAAACTTGTGCCCGACATTAGGAAATGAATATAAGGAGCAGTAATTAGTGAACATTAGTCTGTGCAAAATCCGCGACTTAGTGAATTTTCTGCAATATATTTGGAGATAAGTTCCACAGGAAAACCTGCGATTAACTACAAGGCACAAATGCCGATCCACGGTCTGGTAGGGACCGACTGTGTATATATGTTTTTTCTAAGCCTTCTTTTTTGCCTAGTTTAAGGTAGCATATGCAAGGAGGCATTGTGCTTTTATTGTTGGGGAACAAGTTGGTTGCACTTAAAGACAAAGTTTCTTTTTGGGTTCTTGATGGAAACGACATAAAATATAAGATTTTCACCTTGGGTTGCCTGCTGCTTCTTAGGTAAGTCAGCTGGACTCGAGACTGAAATATGCTAAGTCCAAACCTGGACTTGTAAAAACTAGGTGCGAGGGAGTGGTAAAATTTGGAAGTCCAGTTACTACTATAAGGGCAATGTACCACACTCTGCACATACCATCTGCATCTGCTCTGACTCTGTCGTATACTCTAACTTTTGCTCTTACTGCCCTCCTTCTCCTTCTCCTTCTTTCTCCCTTTCATAATGCTTTGCTGGTGACGACTGAATTGTCATAGTTTTAGGTGTGTCCACTATGTCACTGTTCACCCCCTTTAATGTGCTTCACTATTCACTGTTCTGTTCACTTACCAATGAGTTCTTAGCAGCGGTTTGCAAGTGTTTTTGTAACCTCTCACCTTTCCTTTATGTTCTAGAATGAATTATGACACTTGCTTGTTTCCATATGGCAGTGAACACCGTTTCGAAAGCCATTAAACTTTTGTTTTGTCTTAGTGCTTGATCAATGCTGCCCATTTCCTCTCTCTCTCTCTCTCTCTGACTCATATCCACAAGTTCACGTGTATTTATGATAGATTCATAAATAATTTTTATGAATACTCTCTCTCTAACAGTCTCGACCAGGCTACCCAGCTGACTCCAGCAGTGTCTGACTAAAGTAAAATAATATTAAGTATGAGGATTTCCAACAATATGCATATTAGGTATAAGTCAGTTTACATAGTTCACAAATCAGACTTGAAATGTTAAAGTTAATACATAGGCAAACGTAAATTCAGACTAGTTGAAATAGAACTTGAAAGGAAATGAGTTACTCATAGTGTCTCAATAAAATTAAATGTAATGCTATAAGCAATCTCAAGTGTCTTACATACTATAAACTACTTCAAACTAATCTTGATTCTCCAAAAACTTGAACAATACTTACTATCCAAGCTACATCAGCTTTACTTGGTCCTCAGTCCTCACATTTTGGTGGAATTTGTTGTTGCCTATCGTGCCATGTGAATAACTTTCGGGATTTGGACTTCTCTCACTTCATTTTTCTCTCTTCTATGACGAACTATGATGAGGTCTGTGATGATCAATGTCGGAGTCATAACCACAGTTAAGCAGAAAGTGATGCAGTTCCTGATAATGTTGAACCTCATGACCTGCTTCTTTTCTTCTATTGTGTGGATATACAGTACAATCTTGGAATCTTGAAGGTTTTGTTCAGTAACTTAAATTGATGTTCTTCTATTCTTATTTTTGTGTCTGGGATAAACATGTCAGGACCCATTATTTTGCATCCACAGTGTATCTTCAAGTTGCAGTCACTGGCATATGTGACTTCTTCACATTTTATGCGAAAGGTGCCCCTTTTTGGATTAAAAACATATATGAGATCTTGTAGATTAGTGATCTTAATTTCTTGAGATTGCTCTTCCTGAAATTGGCATGAATGGATATCACATCCTGATTCTGTACAGTATAAGAGTGTATAAGCAAGATGTTTTAGGCTTGTGAATTATATTTAGATGATTTGCACCACAAATCGTATAGTTGAAATGTGTAACACATTATTTTATGTGAGTTCTCTTTGACTTCTTCAGTGTGAATGTGAGTGTCTTCTTGTATAAGGAGTTCTGTTTGTTCAGTATCCAATACTAAAGTATGATTTGCGACAAGTAGGAAAAAGGGATAAAAGAGTAATCTGTACTTATAGACCTTTTTCATATTTACAGGAATAGCAATTAGTAAGCGTTTTTCATATTTACAGGAATAGTAATTAGTAAGCCTTTTTCATATTTACAGGAATAGTAATTAGTAAGCCTTCGTTAGTTAAAGCAGCTCCAAGGAATGGGTAGAGTAAGTGTGTTAGTTCAGTGGGGAATTGGGGTATTTATTATATTTAAATTTTGCATTAGTATTTATTTCTTGCAATTCTTTCAATGTTAACAGGTTTGCTGAGACTTTTCTGTGAGAAATTGTTGCTAAACTATTTACAGAATCCTGTAATTCGTCTCCCACTCAAATTACCTCTATTTTTAAGGTTATTACAGTAAAAATTAAATTCATTGTGCGGAAACAATTTTGGGGTTCTTTTTTAAAATCCTTTCATTTAATATCCCACCACTTATTGTGTTAAGTCCCTCATCCTACCCTCCTGCACCCACAAGTACTCTCTACTTCCTATATCCCTATCATGGAATTTTACAAATGCCTTGTATAATTCATCCACCTGTTACCCCAGCTTACATTTCATCCATTTTCTCCCAGTATGCATTTCTCACTTCCTTATGAAACTCATTGGTTTTAATTACACTTACATTCCATCCCTTCACAAGTTTTGGTAAAGACTTCTCTATGTTTTTTCAGGAGGTTAAAAAGAATGTCAGTACTGAATTGTATGTTTTTTTTTTTATTCCATGGTCTAACAACAGGGTGTAAATTTCACTTTTATTTTGAATATTGTGCTATTCTTACATAAAGATGCTGTGCTAAGTAGCTTTGCATTAAATGTAGGGATAGATTTACATTTGATCACGATATTTTTCCATCCATATGCTGGTTAATGATAATACTACTTTGTACTTCTGACAGGTTTGGTGGTCAGACAGCATCGGGAAAGGTTCTTGTATTGCTCAGTTTAACAGTACCTGAAAATAATCAGGAGTCTCTGCTTACCATCAATTGTGAAAAAATGGTAATATCTTCCATGCTTCTAAAAGAATTCCAGTCATCATTTGCCAAAGGTTAATCACTATAACACTGTATGTCAGAATGTGGATTCGTATATTAATTAATTCCAGCTGAATTTTCTGTTGTAGTTAACTATTATTGGAATGCTTCATTGTAGCCTCTTTTAGCTCGTCACGTTATAATATATATTTATATATATCATCATTTATGAACTTGCTTACTCTGTGTCTTTTGACTTAATCTGTAAATAGTACTGGCAGCAATATTTTGAGGATTATATGTACTGATGATTACTCACTTTAACCAGCTGCGTCAGCCAATATATTATATTATTATATATTGGCGACAGCTGTTATTGTGTTATATTAATACCTGGATTTAACATTAATTTTGATTTGATGAGTGAGTTTCTTTGCTATTATTATTATTATTATTATTATTATTATTATTATTATTATTATTATTATTATTATTATTATTATTAATGATAGTATATTGTTAAGGAACAAGCTAAAAAGCATTTAAAAATGAAAAGTTCGATTATTTATTTATATTAAATAACCAATCAATAATTTTTCAATTATTGACAAATGAGCAAAAGACAGTGTGCTGAAGTGTACCCTCAAGTAACAAATGTCTTTTGACACTTTGTACTTGAGGGTACTGTACTATACACTCTTCCTGGAAGAGTGTTGTACAGAGGTTCTGGCATTGCACAATGTTTCGAGAACGCTGGTTGTAAAGTCGCCCCTCTTGTACAAAGGAAATGTCACATGGGCACGTTTTCTGGCATATTTTTTGCATCTTGCAGCCAGAGATTGGCACCATTGTTTGCATGGAAAGAATAACCTGTATAATGTATCCCAAATCGATGAAAACATGAAGTATTCCTTTAATCACTAAGTTGAAAACAATTTTTATCACCATAGTCTGCATGTTGCTAATTTCCTGTAATCATAATGTTCTATTCGGTAAATTTGCTTATGAAATTGATAGGGTAAGTATCTTACTGGGTTAAATGCTCATTGAATGCTGTATAAAATAAATACATGTTTCTGCCATCAGATAATTCAGGCCATGTGCAGCTTTCGATAGTAGCCCAGGTACTCACTCCATTTAGTTTTGAAAAAGACAGGTGGGAGAGCGATGTTGAATATCCCTGTGTTCATGACGCAAACCAATATGACCACATTTGAACCAGTCTCACTCAGTCCCAATAATCATAAGAATTGATTGTTAGGTACGTTATTATGAATAACAGTTTTAGACAAAGAAGAGTGATGTGTTATGAATAAAAAATCTTTGAAAGGACAATTGAGCCATTGTCAGTTATTTCACAAGAATTCGTAGTCTTTTATTTTTATTAAATCATGACTGTGTAACTTGAACAAAATTGCACTGGCAAGCTTTGCTCTGCAGAAATGTAAAACCATAAAATAGATGCAGTGCTTGATAATATAAAAGGGTGAGAATTTCAGTTTCTTGTGATTAGAATTTTGCAAACAACCTAAAGTCATTGTGTGTTATTTTATACTCAGAGGTTATAGGAGCTGTAGGCAATATGTGAAAAAGAGTGCTTGATATTAAAATTAATTGTATGTTGTACTGTTTTGATTTTTTTATTTCTTACAGCCATTGCTGTGTTTCTGTTGTTGTGTGTGTGTGTTTTTTTTAAATTGTTAATGCAACTGCTTCTATGCTGACCTATGAAAAACTAAGTGACAGTGGTAAGAGTCATATTTATGTTCGCAGTAATGTACCTTGTTTAATGCTTCTGCATTAACATGCTCACAAAATCTGTTAATAATATAAAAGGAAAATTAGAAATCATTCTCGATTGACGTGGATAAAAATGATGAAATATTTAGGGACTTGGGTAAAGTCAAGAATGGTAGTAGTGTTAGCCAGAGCCATTCCATGAGGCAACGCTTGTAATCAGAGGTTCATGCCCTTGTTGGGGGGAGGGGAATATATTTAAAGGTAAATAAAAGGAAATTATCTGTCCCTTTACTTGTAGAACAGTACCATCCCAAAAGCATACATTGTCAGTCAGGGTTAAAGGTGTCTTTAAGTTTCTCCCCTAACCGGAAAAAGAGGAGGAAGAATTGGCGCAAAGATAACAAAAGAAAAAAATATTACCTTGCGCCCCATCTCCTTCCTTCTTGGTCATTTCCGTTGCTGGGGCATCCTGTCAGAAAACTGTCTTGAATCGTGGTAGGAGGAAGAATTTAGAAAGGGCAGTCCGTTTATCATTTCTTTTACAGGTACCATGCAAATTTAAGAACAGTAATTATTTTTTGAAAGGATTTGATGAAGACTTGTAGATGGCATAAATTATTAATGAAAGGGGTGTTGACTAATGTTCCAAGAGTAAAAATCTTGAAAGTTTTATACTTATAATTGTAGTTTAAAATTATTTTGAGAAACATTTCTTGTTGTGGACCCAAAACCTAGAATGAAAGTATCAATTGCTAATAGAGTAATTGTAAGAGAAAGCGCAAGAGCAAGTATCAAGAACTCCCTGTGAAAGGAAGCATATGTAACAGTTAGTAAACATTGAGTTTTGAAGGAAATATGATTATCTTTTCATATTGCTCATGACAAGTATTGTATGTATTCTTAATTGTTTGTAGTTTAATAGTACAGGAAAGAAAATAAAAAATCCCAATAGAAATCTTTTCATTCAAAATTGTTTCCTCTGTGAATTAATTTTCTCAATGAGACTTCGCTCATCTGGACATGCATGCTAGAAATGTTCAAGAAATAAATCATGCCTGGCATTATAATCATACCTAGTGTCAGAAAACAGTTATGCAATACTAAAGTGTAATGAAGTAGGATTAAATATGAAAATTTATATGAAAAATCTTTTATTGTTAAAAAGGCAAAATCAGTTGATCAGATGCAAAATAAGAATTGTTAGGCAGTTCTAATTCACACCTAGATGTAATTGTCACCTAGAGGATTTGTAACTGCAGACTTTACAGAGTTTGTCAAGTTTTCCCACCAACCTCCCATCAAAGGAAACCCTGACACAAAATTTCTAGTTGGGGACGGATGACCATAACTTTCTGCAGTTCGCTAACAGAAGCCATGAAAGTTTAACAGCTGAATAGGACACAGATGGAAGACCCTATGTGAAATGATTCTGCAAATGGCAAGCATACAATCAAGCACACTCGGTAAATTTGTAACTTCCAAATGTGTGGCTTTGACTACTGCACTGATAAGAGCAAAATATAAAGCTGTTTAGAAAGAAAATCAGTGTAAAACAGAGGAGTAAGAAAGTTAAGACCAGTCACTGCAAATGATGTTGCAGATTTCACCTAAATTTAGAATTCTGGAGGAGGAGCTGCAGGTTCACCATAGGCTCTTGAATCATGTCTTTAGCATCTACCCCCCACCTCGATTTAGGACCACCTTGACGTGGTGAGGGGGCTCTTGAACTCCAGGAATCTGTTCCCGGGTTTGAGTCCAAGATTCCCATATACCATTCTGTATTCCTTGGAGTTAATTTTTGCGGAATTTTCCGCTTTTGCTAAAATTTATTGGACCTGATAAATAGGAAAAGAGATCATAACTGGGATTGGGTTTATATCTGAAGCTAAATAGTGGGAACTGTGGTAGGACCATCAACTGCCTGAGAGATATCAGGCGGAATTAATCTTTAGGGCTGGACCAAGGATTCCAGTGGGGGGCCGGGTGTCTGGTTCTGGGGATAGGACTCTCGGCATTCTATCCTGTTTGCCCGTAACATGATTAGGGTGGGGATGATTGTATTCCAGTAACATTGTCAGTCCTAGCAAGCGGGTTTGGCTTACACTTGGGCCACTCTAATCATCTTGTGCTATCCCCTGTGGGGTAGGGTAAGGAGTGGACATTTGGGAGTCAGTTCTCACTTGTGCCATTGGTGGAAGAGTAAACCCAGTGAAAGGCTAATGATATCATTTTAAGATTTTCAGGTTTATTTACTTTTTTTCTTTCTTTACCTCAATCTTTATGCCCAGTAGTGTTAAATATTTAAGTACCCCTGGCCCCTTTGATGGTAGCGACTCGGCACAGTTGACAACCGCTGGAACCTCCACTGACGACCTCTCTCTGGAAAAATCAGAAAAAAATGCTAATATAATTACACTGGAGCACTATGCTCCAATGAAAAGCAAACAAAAAAATAAAAAGCAAATATCTTGGTCCAACTTTGACTCACTTCGACTCCCTCTTTGGAAGTGGAAATTGGTCAAGATTTCTGACCTTAGAAACAGAGAAAAAAATATCGGCATTGAAATTAGAAAACTTCCTGTTGAATCAACATTCAATAACTGAAATGTCATTCAGACAAATAAAAAGAGCAGATGTGGTTGACAGAAACCACAGTAAAAAATCAATAAGAAAATTACTTAACTATAAAAAATATTGATAATGTAAAAGTACGTATAAAAAAACATGACAATATGAACAGTGTACAGGGTACCATAGTATTCCCTGATAATGATGAACCAATAGAAAAGAATATATTACTGGATTCCCTTAAAAAAAGTTACAACAACGTACAAGATTGTGAAATATACAACATAGCCAGCAGACGGAGTGATGGAAAAACAGTGAGAAAAGCAAAGATAAATATATTTGAAGGCCATGAATTACCCTTAAAAATTAAAATCTTGGACCAAAGCAGAGAACTGAGACCATATGTTCCAAAACCACTACAGTGCCAAAACTGTAGTGCATATGGACATACAAGGGAAAACTGTTGTAATACATCTATATGTGCGTACTGTGGATCTGACAAAAACATACCACACAATGGAGGTGTGGTGAGCCAAAATGCGTGAACTGTGGACAAAATCACCATGCAATATCTAAGGAGTGTATGTATTATATATACAACACAGAATTAAAACTACTTCAGGAAAAGACAGGAATGCCTGTAAAGGAGGCCAAATTAGAATTAAAAGTTAGAGGAATGAATGATCCCGCAAGGAAACGAACGTTTTCTACTGTAATAAGATCAAACAATGAAACAAAAATGGAAATAGATAAGAGTAACAAAACCCTGATAGCTCAGTCTCAAAGAAAAAGAACCACTTTGCAAGAAGAAACTAATATAGCAAAGAACCAAGAAATGTATACAAATATTTGATCAAATTCATTTGAGATATTAAGAGAAATGGAAATACTAGAAGATAATACAAGCATCACAGAAATATTAGAAGATAGTTATGATGAATTAGAAGCTAAAGAAAAACAGAGGCCTTTAGAAAGAACTCCAACCAAGGCCAACAAAAAACCAACTATTATTAGAGATACATCCATTAAAATAAAGGCGGGAGACCCCAAGAAAGAACATAAACCAAAAAATGTCAAGAATATACCTTTGTCTCCTAAAGTAATAATAAAACCAATGGAAAGAGATACCCAGAACATCAAAGAAATAGTAGAGGAACAAACCATTGACAAGAGTGATTATGTGATGGGAGAAGAGATTACTCCATCACCAACAATAGATGCAGCAAGAGTAAATGAAAAAACGACACATGAAAACACATGTGGATGTAATAAATGTTTCATTGAACTGTGCAACAAAAACAGAAGCATAACAAAGGACAGTTTAACAAACACTATACGAAATTTTATAAGATACAGAAATAAAGAAACTACTAGTTTAGACACTCACGAAAAGGGCTGTGTGTGCATTGGGCACTTAATATCTTATAAAGAAAAACAAATAAATATCGTAAATAAAATATTTGAAAAAATGCAAATTGATGATCCACAAAAAGAAAATAACACTTGAACACACTAACATAATATTTTCAATAATTATATTATACAATGGAACGCAAATGGTCTACAGACCAGATTACATTTGGATGAAATGCAACGATTACTAAGGGAATACGATATTATGTTTACAACATGTCAACAAAACAATATCAACAATACCTTAGATATCTACAGTCAGAGAGGAAGAAGGGAATTTAGGTACTGCTATATACGTACATAACAAAGTATGCTATGACAAAGTGCCTGTAAACTTTGCTGGTCTGCAAATATCGAGTATTAAAATACGAGTAAAAAACGATAATTATGTAATTTATAATTTATACAACCAACCTAATAAAAATTATGACTGACAAACTTAAAGATTTACTTAATAATACCAAGGAACCTACATTATTAGTAGGTGATTTTGATGCTCACAACCCGATGTGGGACTGTAATTGTACAGACTCAAATAGAGCAGGAAGTAAAATAGAAGAATTCATAGATTCATATGACATTTGCTGTATAAATGATAACAAAATCAGCACATATTTTTAAAACATGAAACATGGAACATTTTCCTCAATCGACTTAACTCTATGTACAACAAACATAGTTGACAGATTGGATTGGAGTACAGTTGATGACTTGCATACAAGTGATCATTTCCCAATATTAATTTCATTATTACAAAATAATCCCACCAAGCATGTCCCTCAATATAACATTTATAAAGCAGATTGGGAGAAATGTTAATTCCACACTAGGAATATCCCACAATTTGAATATTTAAAAGACCATAATGAAACTAATAAATTTCTTGTTGATTTCATTAAAAATGCTGCTGATAAAGCAATACCAGTCAAAACCCCATCCAACAAAACACAAAGTTCCATGGTGGTCCGATATGTTAATAGAATTAATAAATATAAAACACTCAATAGGGAGACGATTAGGTAATTTGAATAGAAAGTTCAATAAAATAAGTAAAATAAATAAAACATTACCGATATTAGAAGGAACTTTACAAAAAATTACTATATTATTGCTAGAAATTGATACATTAAAACCTCTATACAACAAAATATCTGCAAATTTAAAAAAAAATAATTCAAGGAAGAATCATTTCATGGAGAAAATGTATATCGATCTCTCTAATAATAATCCCATACAAAAAATATGGGAAAAATTCAGGAAAATAAATGGTACTCATGTTAAACCACCTAGATATGCCATATTAAAAGATGGGAAAAGAACACTTGATCCAAAAGAAGTAAGTAGTATAACAGGAGAAAATTTAGCAAATGTAAGTAGTGATTGAAATTTAGATGAACACTTCTGCACAAAGAAAAATAAAATAGAATTAATAACTATAAATTTTGAAACAATAAAATATAAATAGTATAATAGAAAGTTTAATATGTCAGAGTTGGAATATGCTCTCTCAAACAGCAATAATTCTGTTCCTGGAGGTGACAATATTTGTTTTGAGATGATCAGCCATCTAGCATCTTTGGCAAAGTCATACGCATTAGAGTTTTGTAATCATTTATGGCTTCGAAATTTATTTCCTGGAAAAGATCCCAGTAATGTAAATACTTACAGACCAATTCTTTAACAAGCTGCTTATGCAAACCTAGAGGAAAGCTCGACTAACATGGCACATTCAAAAGATAAAATTTTACAGACCAGTTCGGGTCACAGTGTAACAGATCTACATTAGTTTCTCTCTCTAATGCAGAAGAAAACGAAAACAAATTACTGTAGCTGTCTTTTTTGACATTGAAAAAGCATACGATACTACATGGAGGTATGCTATATTAAAAACTTTACAAAACAACATCCGTGGACATTTACCTAGGTTTATTCAAAACCTTTTGACAAATCGCACTTTTCAGGTAATAATCGATGATGTTCTGTCTAGAACTTTTCCACTTGAAAATTTTGCCATATATTATTCAGCAGAGCGAATCATTAATAAAAGCATAGTAAAAATAGATTACTAGGTAGGATGGAGTGACATACTGGCTTTTTGACTGAAATTGGTGGTTCCTTACTGAATGAATGTACATGTTGTTTTAGATTTAGCTGGCCTTGTGCCAACGGGCTACAAAACAACAACATCCGTGGACAGTTTTACCGCAAAGTAGCATTACACAGAACAGGGCAAAACAGAGGTAATTTTCAGGACATCTGATGAGACAAACTGATCTAGAACATTTCCATAAAAATGGTTATAAAACATATATCAATGGAAAGGTTAGGAAGTTCCATATTATTGCATGAGATTCGAGACAGATTACTTTAGCAATGAAATGACGTTTGGTATCTTCACAAAAAAATCATATTGGCATTTGATACAGGAGATTCGGTAACATTGTACATGGATTGATTTTGCAAGTAGTATATTATTCAGAAATCGAGACAACAATGGTTAGGGAGAAAAACGGAAATATTGTATGGTAGAAGTTGCGTTCCTGAGAGAGAGAGAATGGGAATCTCTTGTTTTTGTCTTTAATCGAAAAAAGCCATAGTAAAAATGGGATTACAAATGGGCCTTATTTGTAGGCTTTAAATTTTCAATAGATAAAACTCAAGCAATCATGTTTTATAAAAATAAAAAGTGGAAAAAAGGTGAAGAAATAGATTTAAAAATCAGAAACCACAGTATACCAATTGGCCAAACAGCAAAATTTTTGGGATTAGTATTTGATACTCACTTGAACTGGAAAGCCCACATAACATACGTAAAATCTAAATGTAAAAGAGCATTAAATATAATTAGAAAACTATCGAACACTACTTGGAGAGCCGATAAACATACCCTTACTGTACTGTATAAAGCAACAGTTCTGTCCATCATTGATTATGGAAGCGAAGTATATGGCTCAGCATCAGACGCAGTTCTGAAAATGTTAGACCCTGTTCACAATGAAGGCCTTAGAATATGTCCAGGAGCCTTTAGATCAGCACCAAAATCATCTTTACAAGTTGAATGTGGTGAACCGCCTCTGTCTCTCCATAGAAAGCTAGTAACAATGAAAAGTACTCTAAGAATTCAGACAAGTGATTCTCCAACAAAATAATTATTTGAATTAAGAGATGTATTTATTTTTATAAATAACCATCCACCACCTTTCCCAATTAGAGCTAAAAGATTGTTTGAGTTGCTGAATATAAATATACAAGTGCCTTTATTAGTAAAATCACCTCCTCCTGGGACCATGAATAAAATGAGGATTTGCACACGCCCCAAGTATTTATCAAAAAGTAACTCATATACACCAGAACACCTTAGACAACATACAATAGAGCATATAAGCCGAAAAGGTCCACATTGTGCAATATATACAGATGGATCTAAATCAGAACACGGGGTGGGATATGCTGCAGTGTCCCAAGACAAAACTTAGCAGTTCTATCTTCCTAAAAATGCTTCTGTATTTACAGCAGAATTGTATGGAATTGCATCAGCTATAAAAATAATTAAAGAAACTTCATTCAATAATTTTGTGATTTTCAGTGACTCGAGAAGCAGTATAGAAGCTATTCAGAGTTACAAATCCAAAAATAATATAGTACAACAAATTAAATTATATCTCCATATAATAGCTTATATAATAATGGAAAAAACGTAGAAATATGTTGGATCCCTGCCCATGCATCTTCATTTCAAAGGAAATGAAGATGCAGACAAAGCAGCCATGGAAGCAACCCGCATGACAAGATCAAATGTGAATATCCCTGTTACTGATTATGTAACACACAAAAATGGGTATCATAAATAAATAGCAATATATATGAGATGAAAAACCTGAAAGTAATAAATTGAAACAAATAAAACCTAACATTAAAAACTGGAGTTCATCATGTCAGAGAGAGAGAGACACGCACAAGTAATTCTAACACGTCTCAGAATAGGCCATACTTGCCTGACACATGGGCACTTGATGAGCAACCCATGTGGCCAGGCTCCCGAGTGCTCAGAGTGCAGGGTGATAATAACGGTCAGACATCTGTTATGTGAGTGTCCAGAGTGTGACCAACAGCGACTGTCAACTTTTGGGAATAAATCAATAAATGAAATTTTGTCAATCTTTTACGATTTTCAGTCGTTCCGATTTTGTTGTTCATGAGGAACTGTGGTTTAATAGATAAAATATAAAAATACGTAAATAATAAAAGCACGAAAACAGAGTATTTGTCGAATTTAAATTAAATTTTTTTTTAAATATTACTTAACTTATGAATTTTAATATGCCTTTTTAGTGCGAAAGCATGAGTAAATGTATTTATTGTGTGTATGTGTTACAGTATGAGAACGTGAGCCTATGTGGTATTTTATCCTAATCCTTTAGGCCAGCCCTATAATAGCTGAATGTCAGATCAGTGGTCTGGTTACACTACTTTAATACTACTACTACTACTACTTTAGCATCTACCATATTCCCTGGCAATAGACTCTGCTAATATCCTACTCATGTAATCCAAAAACTAAGACTCAAAGTCGATTCAACAGAAGAAACTCTTCCATGCATGAGAAATATATGCTGAAAATGAAATGCTTCCATGTATGAGAAATATATGCTGAAAATGAAATGCTTCCATGCATGAGAAATATATGCTGAAAAATGAAATGCTTCCATACAAGAAATATAAACTGAAAATGAAATGCTTCCATGCATGAGAAATATATGCTGAAAATTTGAAATGCTTCCATGCATGAGAAATATATGCTGAAAATGAAATGCTTCCATGCATGAGAAATATATACTGAAAATGAAATGCTTCCATGCATAGAAATATATGCTGAAAATGAAATGCTTCCATGCATGAAAATATATATGAAAATGAAATGCTTCCATGCATGAGAAATATATGCTGAAAATGAAATGCTTCCATGCATGAGAAATATATGCTGAAAATGAAATGCTTCCATGCATGAGAAATATATGCTGAAAATGAAATGCTTCCATGCATGAGAAATATATGCTGAAAATGAAATGCTTCCATGCATGAAAATATACTGAAAATGAAATGCTTACATGTATGAGAAATATATGCTGAAAATGAAATGCTTCCATGCATAGAAATATATGCTGAAAATGAAATGCTTCCATGTATGAGAAATATATGCTGAAAATGAAATGCTTCCATGCATGAGAAATATATGCTGAAAATGAAATGCTTCCATGCATGAGAAATATATGCTGAAAATGAAATGCTTCCATGCATGAGAAATATATGCTGAAAATGAAATGCTTCCATGCATGAGAAATATATGCTGAAAATGAAATGCTTCCATGCATGAGAAATATATACTGAAAATGAAATGCTTCCATGCATGAGAAATATATGCTGTTGAAATGCTTCCATGCATGAGAAATATATGCTGAAATGAAATGCTTTTTCATGCATGAGAAATATATACCTGAAAATGAAATGCTTCCATGCATGAGAAATATATGCTGAAAATGAAATGCTTCCATGCATGAAAATGTCTTTTATGCTGAAAATGAAATGCTTTCCATGCATGAAATATACCTCAAAATGAAATGCTTCCATGTATGAGAAATATATGCTGAAAATGAAATGCTTCCATGTATGAGAAATATATGCTGAAAATGAAATGGTTTCCATGTATGATGAAATATATGCTGAAAATGAAATGCTTCCATGCATGAGAAATATATGCTGAAAATGAAATGCTTCCAATCGAAAAATATATACTGAAAATGAAATGCTTCCATGTATGAGAAATATATGCTGAAAATGAAATGCTTCCATGTATGAGAAATATATGCTGAAAATGAAATGCTTCCATGCATGAGAAATATATGCTGAAAATGAAATGCTTCCATGTATGAGAAATATATGCTGAAAATGAAATGCTTCCATGCATGAGAAATATATGCTGAAAATGAAATCTTCCATGAAATATATGCTGAAAATGAAATATCATGCATGAAAATATATGCTGAAAATGAAATGCTTCCATGTATGATAAATATATGCTGAAAATGAAATGCTTAAAATATATGCTGAAAATGAAATGCTTCATGCAAGAAATATATGCTGAAAAATGAAATGCTTCCATGCATGAGAAATATATGCTGAAAATGAAATGCTTCCATGTATGAGAAATATATGCTGAAAATGAAATGCTTCCATGTATGAGAAATATATGCTGAAAATAAAAATATTTCCATGCATGAGAAATATATGCTGAAAATGAAATGCTTCCATGTATGAGAAATATATGCTGAAAATGAAATGCTTCCATGTATGAGAAATATATGCTAAAAATGAAATGCTTCCATGTATGAGAAATATATACTGAAAATGGAAAAGTGGTTTTGTTAAGTAACCCATGGGAATTATTACTCGGTACTGTATTAATTGGATAATTTGTATATCCAAGACAATCACTTATCCTTAATAAACCTACATCATTGAAGATTTTTTTTTTTTTAGCTGATAGGTAAGATGGGTGAAAGAAGAGTGAGGGCAGTTAGCTAGCTAACTATGGTAGGGAATAGTTCAGAAAGTGAAATATTAGTAAGAGTAATGTCAAGTGTGGTTTATCCACAATTTTATTTAGGTAAGGGTACAATTTTTCTAATATTAGCATAATACAATAATAATTTTACATTATAATAACATGGTGAATTGTACATACTGCATATTTTGAATTTTATTTCTTATTATAATCATATTTAAAACAAAAAATAAAATAAAAAATAAGTTCCAATTTCCTCATTTTAAATTCTTCAGTTTACATAAATTGGACCCTTTAAGGTTAGATTGGTTTTTTATTTAAAGTGTTAATTTTCAAAGAATATGCCACTCTCCGTACACAATAACCACCAATTTTCATGGGTTAGGGACCACAATCACCCATAAGCTGAAATCCACAATAAGTTGGTACCTTCCTGGAAAAATGCTTATAACTGCCTATTTTAATAGTTCATACATCAAATATACCTTCAAATGTCATCCTAAAACACTTTAATATCATTTCAAAGCCGTCATACAACATTAACTCTAAAAAGATACGGCTTACAGTTACATGTGAAAACTCATCAAGTTCCCCCCATTTTCAGGCACATCCAATTTCTCTCATACAGCGTTCAAGCCATGCCGTTTTCTTTTTAGAGCAGATAGGGGAGACATTGAGAATTTACAAGTAGAGTTAAGTACTATACCAAAATATTTAAATAGGCATTGCAAAAAATACCAAATTATAAATGGAGTCAGCTGTGATAAAATAGCTTGTGTACTGTACTGTTGTGTGTGTGTGGGAGAGAGAGAGAGAGAGAGAGAGAGAGAGAGAGAGAGAGAGAGAGAGAGAGAGAATTGTAAACTTAGTAAGCCCTAAAGTTAATAAACCATAACTCTCTTTCGCTTTTCTCTAATGATTTTCGTTCGTTATCCGGTATTTTCTTAATAATTATTATCTTCATCACGATTGTAGGCCTACTTTGTCAACACCTTTTGCACTAATTAAATTTTGCTTAAACTACGAAAATTGGTGTCAAAAATTACTGAGCAGATTTTTTGTCGTCATTAAACTCTCGTTTAGTCGTTTTAAACATTGTTTAATACTCGTGAGAGTTAAATCATTCGCGCTGTAATCGCGTCCATCAGACACGCAATCGACGTGCAATTTGGAATGACATGGATGACGCGAAGTTTTTCAATTGATCTTTTTGGTGTTGTGTATTTTGTTCTACATCCCTTTGTAAATTCTGTAACATGCAAGAATGGTTGCATTGTGAATTTGGAATACCTTCCCTGACTGCCGTTCTGGAAGAAAAATTATTTTTATAATACAAAGATGATGGAAAATGTTCTAGAAGCGTCCCTAGGCTCGACTATAAAAGCTGAGGTCGACCAGCCATTGTCCTTCTTTCCTAGCTGCTCATGTAAGTTATAAATGATTTCTTTAACCAGACCTCTGAACTCTTTTAGGGTTCTTCTTGGGCTGGAAAAAGAAGGGGGAAAGGATTCATAAAAAAGGGGGGGTGAAATTAAAAAAATAAAAATCAAGAGGGAAAGAAAAAGAAAGGGAGGGAAAAAAGGGGGAAGATTATATTTTATTTATCAACTTAATTTTGTTTAAGAAGAGAATGATATTATTAATTGAAAAGTTATTACCTTCCGCTAGAAATATCCTTTATTGATTTATTTTGTAAATAAGTATTTCTTTCATGATGCCATCTGGGACAGTCAATCAAGATATGTTTGATTGTTATTGGGATGTTACATCTTTCACGAATTATTGGATTTGTGTGCGGAGTTGACATCAGATGACCATGTGTGAGTCTGGAATGTCCTATTCTGAGTCTTGTTAAAATTACTTCATTAATTCTTTGCTTTTGGGTAGAAGAATGCCACTTTTTAACTTCGTTCTTAATTTGTTTTAGTTTGTTTTGAGGGGGTATATTTGTCCAATCATTTTGCCAATCCCTATAAATTAAAGGTTTAACTGATGCTAGCCAGTCTGATATGGGGGCTTTTCGTAGTAGGGGGGATTATACAAGCCAATTTAGCAGCTTTATCTGCTTTCTCATTACCCTCAATGCCTACATGGGCTGGGATCCAACAAATTTGAACTTGAAGGCCGTTTGTAATTAACTGATGAATTTCCCGTTGGATATTTTGGACAAGGTGATTATTTGATTTAAATGATCCTATTGCTTCAATTGCACTTCTTGAGTCGCTCAATATGAGTGCTGAAGGAATTCCTTTTTTTTTATAATCTTGAGAGCCAATTGTATGGCTGTTAATTCAGCTGTAAATACTGATGATATTAGAGGAAGGCCCATTTGGATAGTTTTATCACTTGAATAGGCTGATGAGCCCACTCCAGCTTCATTTTGGATCCATCTGTATAGATTATGAAGGATTACCCTTCCGTCTTATGTGTTCCATGGCATGTTGATGGTACATTTCTGTGTTGAACATATATTTCTTTGAAAGATATGATAAATATGTGCATATTTTTGCCATTTTTAGTGTCCATGGTGTGATCAGAGATATTTATTGGGTAAATTTGGGTATCATGTTATGTAAATTCAATAGATGATTAGTTTTTTAGTAAATGAGTTTTGATTTGGGTTATTATTTGTATTTTGATTGAAAAATTTATTTGATACAGGAGATGTGCCTGCTTGAAGGGATAAGCCTCTTCTTAAAGTAATTAGATCTCTGTAATATTTTAGAGCCAGTTGGCCTGCTTCTGCTAGGATAGAGACAGTTGGAGGTGAGTGGAAGGCTCCTGTACATATACGTACTCCCTCGTGATGTAAAGCATCTAGAGATTTTAGAGTTGTTTCTGAGGCAGTTGATTAAATTGGACAGCTATAATTTATAATTGATAGTACTGTTGCATTGTACAACATTAACATTGTCTCTCGTCCTGCACCCTATTTGGTGTGTGAGATTTTCTTTAATAATGTAAGGGCTTTAGATCCTTTGGCTTTGATATATTTGACATGATCTTTCCAATTTAAATGATAAAAAATTATACTCAAATATTTAACACTATTGCACATGTTTATCTCTTCATTATAAAGATATAACTTAATGGTTTGTTGCTTCAACCATCTTTTGTTTTTGTAGAAGACAATGCCATTTGTTTTATTTACCGACAACTTGAAGCCTACGGAGTTGGTACAAGTGGTTATATTATTTGTTGCTATATTACGTATTCTTTGAGCATGTCTCAAAGAATAACTTGAATAATATATTACAAAATCATCCATATACAAACTATTTTGTACACCCTCAGGCAGGTTCATAGTAATATCATCTATTGCCAGGGCAAATAAGATGCAGCTCAAAACACTGCCTTGGGGATACCTCCTCTTGTTGCAATTTGAATATGTATTTTTTGTACTTGAAATGTACGATTTGTTAAAAATTATTGATAAATATTGGAAGGTGACCTCGAATATCAGATTTATGGAGTTTGTGCATAATATTGTATCTTCATGTGGTATCATTTGCTTTTTTTTATATCAAAGAAAATAGCCACTGTCATCTTTTTCTTTTCAAATCCTTTTTTAATAAGATCTTTTAATTGGGTCTAGTGTAGATCTACCAGCTATTGACCGCGATTGGGTAGGGGATAAAATTGAGTTTTTTGTTATAATCCTGGTTAATCTCAAACTAACCATTTTCTCCATCAGTTTGTACAAGCAACTTGTTAGAGATACTGGTCTATAATTAGTGGGGTTACTAGAGTCTTTTCCTGGTTTACTGGTGGGTATGATTATTGCATGTCTCCATTTAGTTGGGAAGACATGCATTAGCCATATGTTATTATATAATTTTAATAAGAATTCTTTAGCTAGTGTGGCTAAATTCTGGATCATTTCAAAAGAAATCATATCATGCCCTGGAGCTGATGATCGACATGATTTTAGGCAAAATTAAGTTCATTCATATTGAATTCTTGGTTATAATCAAGGTCCTTATCAATTTCAAAATTAAGTGTATGATTTATTTTTGTGTTCTGTTTCTTTTGAAGTGTTCATCTAAATTAGAATAAGCACTAATATCTTCTGTATGTTTGGCTAATATATTTGAAATATCTTGTAGGTTATGATTTAGTTTGCCATTATATAGTATTGGGCTTCTAGCCCTTTCATATCTGTATAGTTATCACATCACTGAGGGCACATGAGCCCCGATGTGTCTGGGAGCGCTCGACAGTTGAAAAATAATTATTTCGAAAATTCAGCAAAATAGAAATTTTATGCCAACAACGTTCATTTTGCTGTCCTTTTTTTCTAAATGTTTATATTTTATTAAATAGTCAGAATAAAGTCCAAGCCCTCTAAATACAAAAAAATTGAGTTTTTCACGAAAAAAATTAAAAATTTACTTTTTATATTTCGTTCGTTGAGAAAAACTATGAATGTAATAATAATTATTTTTATGAGAAAGCCAACAAAATTGTCTAAATATCGACATATAAAAGAATGGAAAACGAATAAGTCCAGCTGGTGAAAAAAAAAGAAAAAGGGCAAGAAACAGAGCGCTCTGCGTATTGAGAATTACTAGAAAAGTTTTTTTGAAGAGCCCTATCTCGGTTATTTTTCATAAAATTACTTTGTAAATATACGAAAATGTAGAGGAAAAGTTTGAGAGTCAAGAAAATGCTTTAGTAACGGCAACAGTTTCATTTTGACGTTATAAATTGATTGAAACGAAAAAAAAGTTACCGTTGTCATTATCGTTCGTAGCTCAAAAGCTATAACAGTTAGGCGAATGGATTATTTTTTTGAGAAAGCCAACAAAATTCTCTAAATATTGATATATAAAACAATGCAAAACGAATAAGTCCAGTTGGTGAAAAAATTGATAGAAAGAGATTAAGAAATTTCTGCCCGGCCTATGGTGAGAATTGTCGCTAGAAAATTTTTTTTTTTGAGAGCCCTATCTCGGTTATTTTTCATAGAAATTATATGTTATACGAAAAAATAGAGGAAACGTTGAAGAATTTTATGGGTTATAAATTGATCGAAACGAAAAAAAGTTACCGTTGTCAACATTATTGAAAGAGCTCAAAACTATAACAGTTAGCCGAATGAATTATTTTTTTATGAGAAAGCCAAGAAAAATTCTCTAAATAACGACATATAAAACAATGAAAAACGAATTTCCAGTTGGTGAAAAATTGATAGAAAAGTGGGTAAGAAACAGCGCGCCGCCAGGCTTGAGAATTATTGCTAGACATTTTTTTGAAAGAAATACCTAAATTTTGGATATATACAAAAATGTAAGGAAAGGTTGAGGAATAAAGTGAGAGTCAAGAAAAATGGCTTTGGTAACAGCAACAGTTTCATTTTGATAAGCTGTTCGAAACGAAAAAATGTTACCGTTGTCAACATTATCATTCGTAGCTCAAAAGCTATGCAGTTAGGTGAATGAATTATTTTTAAATGAAAGCCAACAAAATTCTCTAAATATCGATATATGATAATGAAAAATGAGATTGAGCCCTGCCTAAAATTCTTATGTGATGCACTAACGAATTTCCGCTAGTTTTACCGTAAAAACTTTAGCATGTTAATCTCGATTGGTCCTCATAAACAGTTTCAAAATTACGCATGGTGTATGATTCTGCGTTTTCAGCTGATGTTCATTGTGAGAATTTTACTACGCCCGCATAGTAGAGGAACTAAAAATTTATAGAAAATAGAGGATACCAAACAGAGTGTTTCCAATAATGTAATCTTCTATATGTTTGGATAATATTTTGAAAATAGGGAATTCTTGACTGGTTGCCTGGCGTTCGATGATTTAGTTTGCCATTATATTGTACCACACGTACGAAAAATGTCGGTAAATTTTACGTTCAGTCAGAAAAGAAGGGGGTGGTTGTTGCGTAATATGTTTACCAGTCTTACATGTTTACCATTGATTTGACGAATTTTGTGCCATATTTCCTTAATTGAAGTATTTGGTGACAACTCCGAAATATAATTTTTCCATGACTGAGCTTTTTCGAATATTATTGTTTTTGAAATTTTGCATTATATTTATTGTAAAGTGGTTTAATGTGATCAATAGTTATACTTATAACTATTATCTTGTTTAGTTTGTTTATATTACAAGGGCCTTTATTAAGGGTGTTTAATCTAGACTTTAGTCTACTCAAATTACGTGCCAGAGTGTGTTCGGTTTGATTTAAGAGAGATAAATTATTAGACCACCATGGGATAGGGGATATATTAGGGGTTGAAGAAGTTTTGGCGATGCATTTATCTGCAGCACTGATTACAAAACTGGAAAAGAAATCATTTGTGACATTATTGTTTTGATTTAATGGGAAGGGAGGGATATTTCTAGTTTGTAAATTGTATTTATCCCAGTCAGCTTCCAGTAAGTTATATTTTATGGGAAATGATTGTTTTGGTTGTTCAAATAATTCAAAACAATTGGAAAGTGATCACTAGTATATGAGTCGTCTAGGACATTCCATTCCAGTTTCTCAATTAATTCCAGTGAGCATAATGAAATATCTATTGAGGAGAAGGTTAAATGAGTTTTTGAGAAGTACGTTGGTGAATCACTTTCATTCAGGCAATGTAAATTCTGAACATTTATGCAATTCTCAATGTTTGTGCCGGCCAAGTTACTAGCATGTTGCTGTCCCACAATGGGTTATGGGCATTAAAGTCGCCTACTATTAGTAGGGGCCATTTACATTATTTACTATTTGTGGTAAATCACTAAAGTTTGAGTTAAAATTTGGCTGATTATATAGATTTATTATAGAGATAATTTGATTGTCTGGCATATGCAATTTGATTGCAGTTATTTGATATGACAGTGATGTAATATTTAAGGGTTCATAAGTTGAATCGTTATGAACATATATAGCTGTTCTAGCTTGCCATCCACTATTGGTGAGTGGCAAGCTAATTTATAGTTTCTAAAGTTCTTAGGAGTTGTACCAATATGCTGTAGACATATGCAACAGGTTTATGTTCCTTTAGTATTCTCTGGATTTCACCTAGCCGAAGCCGAGTAGAAAATCCATTCATGTTCCACTGAATTATTTTATTGGTCATTGTTTGGGGGATTGGCGTTAGATTTTGTAAGTTAATTGATGATTTAGCTACATCCCGTAACATTTTAAGGAGTTTGTGTTGCTTTGTGGTTTCTTTGCAGCTAGGTTTGATTGCTGAATATTTGATGCATTGATTGGTTCTTCTTCATATTTCCTTATTAGCAAATCTATTTGAGTTTTGATCATGTTTTTCTTTAGTTTTAAGGATTCTGAGCATAGTTCGCCATCTTGATGGAATGTTAAAGGGCATTTTCGGAACCTAGTAAAGTTATTTATGAAATTTCGGGTTATATTTTCATTTTTGTTAGGTAAACGATTGTACGTAATGATGAAAACACTCTTGACATCCGCAAGATAAATCATGTTCCAGTGTTGAAGGAATGGTTCTAATCTCTGGGTCCCATCTATGTTCCCATTACTGGATGTTGTAATATTTTTGTTAGGAATTTCTGGTATAGGCATACTGGATCTCCGATGTGCTGGTACAAAATTTTGATTTGAATTTTTAGGTTTATTATTATTATTATTCTTTGGTCTTGTTGAGGGTTGATTTGATGTGGTTGTAATTTGATTAATTTTATGGGTTTTGGTTCTTCAGTGGGATGTTTAACTGAAAGTTTCTGCATTGATTTTGGTGATGAGAGTGCAGAAGAGTTAGTTGATTTATCCATATTTGGGAATCGTTATTTATATTTGTCTTGGATTGTGGAACACTATGGATTTCCACTTGTGATGCAGTTAATGTAATCTGTTTCTGATTAATGGGTGAGACTGGGGTTTTGCTAGATTGATCTGTGAATGGAATGTTAGGTTTTTTTCCCTTAGGGGGAGTTCTGTCAATTACTTTCCTTTTTTTATTATGGTTATTTTTGTCAATTATTAGTGCATTATGAGTTTCTAGATCTGGATTATTAACCTCTTTTGATTTTTCCATATCATTGGAATTCATTTCTGAACGATAACTTGGCTTGCTACTGGGGAGGTCTGTTGCAACTGTACTCTTGGGCTTTTATGAATAGTAGAGGAGGGGAGAGGTGTGTCACAGCTATTATGTGTTGACATTCTTTATGTTTATTATGAGTTGTTACCATATTTGAATATGAATGGAGTTTTGCTGGGTCATTGATTCCTCTCACCTTCAGTTCGAGTTTGGCTTCGTTAACGGGCATACCAGTTCTGTCCATTAACATTTGTAATTCTGTATAATATTGATAAAATATACAGTCTTTAGATTTAGCATGATG
Source organism: Macrobrachium rosenbergii (assembly GCF_040412425.1). Taxonomy (NCBI): domain Eukaryota; kingdom Metazoa; phylum Arthropoda; class Malacostraca; order Decapoda; family Palaemonidae; genus Macrobrachium; species Macrobrachium rosenbergii. The sequence goes on from NC_089798.1 coordinate 23,058,254, forward strand.
ATTTAATTTGCAATTTACACATTTGAAGGTTTTGCATTTCCAATTTGTTGTGTGGTTTTCAGAACATACAGGGCATATAGCGTTATTTCTACATCTTTTGGTTGAATGGCCATATTTTTGACAGTTAGAGCATTGGAGAGGTTTAGGGACAAAAGGAACTCTCTATTCAGTCCCAGAATTTTTATTTTTCGTGGTAGTTCCTGGTTTGTAAATTTTATTTTGACTATTTTAATATGTTTATTTGCATCCCTTCTACTTGGGACAGCATATAATTCCAAGTCATGTATGTTATTGTATCTTAGTTTAAGGAGTCAATTAAGATTTGTTTTGATGGTAGCTCTTTTTCATCATTGTCTGGGAGCATTACTGTTCCTTGTGTATAATTAAGTGTTTCATGGCTGGTTACTGTTACTTTTATTTCATTTATGTTGGTTATTTGTAGAAAAGTTGTTGATTGGGCTTTGGTTGTTGTTTGTATTAGCCATTCATTGTTTTTGATATGTCTACATTCCATGTCTTGTGTGGGGTGTATATTTAATAATCTGTTCTCTAAAATGGCTGGTGAGATCTGTTTTTCTGCTTTTAATATTAAAAATCTGGACCAATTGTCTGGTCCAAAAATATGTTCAAAATGAACTAGTGTTGGATTTAGTCGATAGTTATTTCTTTTTAATTTTTTCACATTCATCGGTGATGAGCTGTCTTGTGTTGATGGGGTTTTAGGGGGATTACTTGTTTCTATTTTAGAGTTATTGTCCTTAATGTATGGTTCCAGTGTTACAATACTGGAGTTTACCAATTTGTTATTATTTGTTTCTTTTTCACTTTCTAGACTCTTCGAGTCTTTAGGGATTGATATTTTACTTGGAACAGGATGTTCCGTTGTAGCATTTCTATCTATGTTAAGGAGATTCGGGAGAGACGTTCCATTAGTCATCGACTGTGCCAGAATTTTACCATCATGGGGTCCAGGGGTACTAATATCCTCAAGACTACTTTGCATAAAAGATATATATAAAAAAAATAAATTAATAAATCTTGAAAAGATATCATTGGCTTTTTATGAAGTTGGATGTTCCACTAATGGCACAAGTGGGAACTGACTCCCAAATGTCTGCGTCCCTACCCTACCCAAAAAGGGGATGGCACATCATGATTAGTATGGCCCAAGTGTAAGCAAAACCCGCTTGCTAGGATTGAGTGTATTGTAATAATACAGTCATCCCCATCCTAATCACAATATGGGCTAACCGGACAGAAAGCCGAGAGTCCTATTCCTAGAACCAGGCCCCCCTGGAATCCGTGGTCCAGCTCCACAGAATAGTTCCGCCTGAAAAACCAGGTCCGAACATTATCAGGTAGATGATGGTTCTACCACAGTTCCCACTATTTAGCTTCAGATTCAACTTCACTCCATGCCATGATATGTTTTCCTATTTATTAATTTTGGTAATTTTGAAAAAAGTGGAAAAATCCACGAAATTATTCCTAAAGCGTATTTATATATATGTGGGACACTTGGGATCAAACTTAGGGAAAATAGATCCCTAGGTTCGAGAGCCCCCTCACCACGTCAAGGTGGTCCCAATTTGAGGGGGCACACCAGTCTGATATAGCTCACTACTTCCGGACAGATTTTAAGATGAGGGCCTACTTGGGGTTACATATAATTCTCTCTCTCTCTCTCTCTCTCTCTCTCTCTCTCTCTCTCTCTCTCTCTCTCTCTCTCTCTCTCTCCAGAGGTTATGTAATCGGGACAGAAACTCGTCCACCCAATTATACTGGTTAATTGAGATATCCGTCTTCCTAGAAGAGTTAACTGGCCATTTGACTATGCAATTATATATATGGCTGTTATACATACATATAATACACTTTCCCTACTAAATCTAATCTCTCTCTCTCTCTCTCTCTCTCTCTCTCTCTCTCTCTCTCTCTCTCTCTCTCTCTCTCTCTCTCTCTCTCTCTCTCCGTCCTCCGAGTTCTGTATTTAAATCTTATATGTTTCAAGAAATATGTATTCGTGTATCTATACAGCTACAAGGCTGTTTATATGACAGTTTTGACAGAGAGAGAGGAATCCCATCATTTTACTTTAGCGTCCCACTAAAAATCCCGTTTTCTTTAATGAAAAATTCGAATAAGAAATAATTATTTTTTACCGCAAAAACTCCTTTTCAAATATGTTTTGCATTCGTAAATTACGTATATAATGCAATAAAAATATAGACATGAAAATTAACATGTTATATGTATATGTATGCAAATATATGAGATGCAAGACGAAGGAACCATTGAAGAGGAATCAAAGTATTGAAAGAAAAAAGAAGAAGAATGTTTAATCTTTGACTAAAAAAAGTTTAGAATGTTTAGACCTTTAATTTTTTTAATTTATGAAGTTTATTTGTCATTAATTGGCCATAAACTTTATATTTCTTGTTATCGATCGTCAATATTTCAAACTCGAAAGCTTGGAAGTCGTCTTACGGTAAAATGGGTGTAGCTTTCTAACATTTTTGAATGGTTTTAGTGAGTTCGCGCGCTCATAAGTATAATTACCTTCAAATTATAAATGCTTATTAATTTTTAATTATGCAGGATATAGCAAAATACATCGGAATATCTTCATTATCTTCGTATTTTCTTTTGATTTTGTATACCTTTGTACGAAGACTATTATAGTTACCAGTATGACAGCATAGGGGGGTCATCTTTCTAAAGTTTCTGGATTATCGTAGCGTGTTGGCGCGCACGTACTGTCAAAAAGATTTAATGATTATAATTAGTATTGATTTTATAATTAATTATTAGTTACAATTTGATAAGTTGAAATGCCTTAATTATCTTTTGTTTTCCATTTTTTATTTTCTGTACTTTCCAAAAGTGTCCTTCCCGCGTCTTCCCACGTTGCCTAGCAACCATTTTCCCCAACGTGACGTCACTCTTTGTTGTGATCTTGTTGTGAGAAGACCGTCTGAACAATTTCTTACTCTATTTGCCGTAAAAGTGAGATCCGTATATACTTTATTGTATATAAAGATGGCTGGATTAAATAAGTACGTAGAAAATGGTATTAAAATGCCGTATTTAAGATATATGAGGAGAAAAGGCGTCAAGTTTGAAGAGACGAGGAACCCGTGGCCGGCTCTACCAGCCTCGGGCATATTTAAGCGTAAAACCGACGTTAGTTACCATTATGAAGTGACTCGATGGTGTAATTTAGTTCTAATTACACCGGTGATAACGGCAGTAATTACGCCAGGTTTGTAATTAACGCCCAGGAGGCATTTTAGTGGTGGTCATATTAGGTTTTTGGGTTGGCAGTTAAGGACAAATGGCGGATGTCGTCGTGACTCATTTAAATATACAATAAACTTTAATTAATGAGTTGAGTGACTCAGGGTTATATTTATGACTAAGTTACGCTTCTAAAACTTTTGATTAGAGTTAAATTATAGTTACATCCCTAAAATTAACATTTAAGAAGTGGGGTTTTGGTGGAAGTTAATCATAGTAGCTTTCAGGGTTCACGGTTAAGGGCAAACAAGGCTTATTTAAATGTATATAAAAATACTTTATTTGACGATTTGAGTGACTCAAGGGCATATATTTATGACCAAAATATACTACTATAATGCTTAATTCAAATTATAATAGTAGTTATGTCACTGTAAATAATTCTCGTGTGCAGTTTTTTTGGTGGAGCTTTTATTAGCTTTTGGTGTTCGTACGGTTGACCTAAATGAAAAACAAGGCCTATTTAATTCATGATTAAATGTAAATATACTCAAAACTGCTTTAAAATATGTATCCATATACTGTAGGAGGTTATTTTACATGAATAATTATAGCCTAATAGGCAAAGTTTAGTACTTAAGGTACTTCTGAGGTTAGTATATTGGCTAATAGGCATGAATAGCCTAAGGTAAGATAATTTTGCTGTTTTAACTGACAAATGGCCGTTGAAGTCTTAGACAAAATTGTAGGCCATTAGACAAGATTGTAGGGTATTTAGCATAATGTAGAAGTTACCATAGTGGGCTAATTATAGTTAGTTGCATTGGGCATTATTATGGTTATATTGAAAGTGCTAAGGTAAATGTGTTTTTTGTACAGAAGGATACAGCATTAATGATTTAGCTATGAACTAAAAGGTAAATAATGATTCAGTTTTTATCACAGTATAACAACAAACTGCATTGAGTGGTTACCATTTCCTCAGAGGAATTGTAAAGCATAATTTCCTTGCAGTTTTGAAGCCTGTTTTAGTGACCTTAAGTCAGTCGACCAATCCTTGCAGTTTAAGACTTATATATTATTTGTATCAACTCTTTTGTGAATAAGTAGTTTATTTATATTCATTTTCAGGTTCACTGTCCAGGCGTCACTTGAAGAATTGCGGCCATTTCGCCACAGTTTGGATAGAAACTACTTTTCAGTGAAGTGATCAGACTCCCACTTTCACGTCCAGAAAGGTCAGTTGATGTCGTGGTACGATGTTATCCAGCCTTCGTGATTGGACTGGAGTCAGCCATTGAAATTGGTAAGTTTATGAATAATTTTGAAAGTTTTTATTATGTGGTTTGATAATCTTGAGATACGTTAATTAACCTGTCAATAAATAAAGTGTCTGATGGTTCCAAAGATGATGTGGGAGTTGGACTGCTGTTTGAAACAATGTTTAGCCAAGCCTCTTTACATAAAAAATGCAGGTAGCAAGTTTATTGACATTAAAAGCTGTTGTTTCTCAATTTATATATACAGTAGTTTGTATTATAAAAACTTAATAAGTGCTCCTGCCGATTTTTAGTATAAATGTGTTTATACATTGAAAGAAGATACTAAGTATGTTCTAATGAAGAAGAAATTAGTGGCGGTGATTAAGTCAAATGGCAAAAATAACTGGAGGAAAACAGTCTAACAATAAATTTAAGAGAGAAAAAGAAACTGAGAACAAAGTCATCGTATTTTGCCCTAGGTTTTCAGTAATGAAAAAAACAAAGAATTGTATTTCACACTAAACTGTCATTCATGTTGTTGTCTCTTACCTATCACCTATTTTACTGAGCTCCTGTTCGTTCGTTTGTGTATACCAGTCTCAAATTGTCATGGGGAAACCACACCTTCCGAATGACATGACATGTCAAAAAAACTCCACCCAAAAAGTGACATCATTAGACAATACCCAGTCGTAAATGACAAATTTTCAATTTTTTTCTCTGAAAATTTAAATTTAAAGCACAGATGTTATAAGATTCATAGAATAATTTATAATATATTTTAATTAACTTAATTAGTTCTTAGATAAACATATGTCTTATTAGGTTTAATTAAATTATTAGGGTTTAAATAGCTTGTCTAATCCTTCGGGCCAGCCCTAGGAGAGTTAATATTAACTCAGTGGTCTGGTTAAACTAACGTTAAAAAAAAAAAAAAAAAAAAAGTACAAGTGCAAAACAGGATGTTTAGTAAAAAATGCAGGTAGAAGTTTATTGACATTAAAAGCTGTTGTTTCTCGATTTATTACAGTAGTTTGTATGGTAAAACTTACACCTATTTTTTCCAATTAAATGTGTTTTACATTGAAAGAAGATAGTAGCGCTAATGAAGAAGGAAATTAGCAGTAAGCCTTTTGAAAACAAAATCAATATTTGTCTAATCAGAGTGAACACATTTACAAGACATGTTCGGAGTCTCAAATTGTGCCGTCTTGATGACTCGAAAAAACTCCACCCAAAAAGTGACATCATTGCGACAATAAAACGTAAATAGTGTTTCAAAAAACAAAAGAAAAAAGTGTTTTCAGCCAATGACAAAAACACACGTTCTCCAAGTCGTTCATTTTTTCAGCAAAAACACATATTTAACTCCAATTAAGCGTTACTGGCCAAGTCTGATACTAATAAGCAGGGCCTTTTGCCCAAGTCTAATCAAGTGAACACATTTGAAACTAATTTAACATTTTGCTTTATTTTGTATCTGAACAATTGGTTTTCTTATTAAGTTTGCTAATTTTTTGTCTCAATATTTCATCAAGTCTTACGTGGATATTGAAACTCCCACCATCAATTTTTGATCTGGGCTTCATTAAGTTTGCTAGTTTTGAAGCTTAATACCATCAATGATTGGGCTTCATTTTGTTAGTAATAGTCTGGGTATTTAAAATTGGAGGAGGGTAAAATAGTGGAAATTGATGAATCAAAATTTGGTAAGAGGAAGTATAATGTGGGCAGAATTATAGAGCATTTGTAGGAAACTAGGGGTCAGTGGGTATTTGGGGGCATTTGTAGGGAAACTAGGGAGTTCTTTATGGTTCCTGTTGAACAACAAAACTCCAAGGTTTTGTTTGCTGTCATTAAACAGTACATCGAACCAGGAACAACAATCATTTCCGATTGTTGGAAAGCATACGATTGCCTGGCAAGCGAGGGCTACAAACATTTACATGTCAATCACAGTGTAAATTTTGTTGATCCACAAACTCGTGCCCATACCAATACCATAGAGATGTCAAGAATTTGGTCCCAAAATATGGCCGACGCAAAAAACATTTTGTTGGATATTTAGCCATTGCATATTTTAAATTGCACATTCAAGACCCATTACAAAGGTTTCACGCCTTTGTGAAAGCTGCTGAGGGGTGAGGCCCCCCACTAGGCCTAGGTAGGGGTATGGCGCCCTAGGTTAGGTTAGGTGGTTGTTTGGTTAGGTAGTCCCTGGAAATCACTTTTCTCCTGCTCCCACCCACTCAAAACCCCGGTTCCCACTGGGGTCCCCCAGGATTGTTAGATGGGAAGATGTGTGTAATTGCTTGATGCCACCAATATTAATGATCAGTTTCAGCATAATCAATAAAAAATACATCGGAAAAATATATATTCTTCTGCAAACAAGAGACGGAGCTCTCCTTTAGATTTACCGTTTGTACATAGCCTATAAGTATGGAACCCAAGAAGGAAATAGTTAAACTTATTAGTTTACTGTACACAGTACTGAAGCCTCCTGCTGTGCTTTCCACAAGTGTCAGATCTAACAGTATACACTTGATACAGCAACGTTCAGTAACACATCAACTTAATAAACTACATTATCATTATTTTTTTGCTATGCCACCATTTTAGATATGGTACATATTTAAACAAGTCTTAAATTGAATGTGAATGTAAAATACAGGTTAGTTAGGTTAGGAACAATATGGTATTGCTGTTAAAGTGTAAGGTATGTAGAAAATATTCAAGTGCAGGTCATAATATAGTCAGTGTTACTTATCAGAAAGCCAGATTCCAAAAGTGACTATTAGTTAATTGTGTCCAGCACTCAGCTGCATTTAACATCTGCACATTTGGTTATCTCGTAGACAGTTAGGCAACAGGATCTTGATTAGTACCTGGAGGTAAATATTTTGACATGTAGCACTGTACAAGGGCTGTTATAACAAGTTCTAAGCATTAAAATTGTTGTTCTTTATGAATGTTACTATCAATTTGGCTGAGACTAATTGTATAAAAAGAATGTCGTGTTCTGCGTATCGTATCTGGGAAATAACATATATTACCGTAGCTCAATTATGTTTTAATGACACTTCTTCCTGAGTTTATGGTTTTACTCTCTCTTTCATTATGGAGTGACCTTCAATGCTTAAATTTAGATTCCTCATTCCATTCCATAATCCGTGTGCTAGGGTGTAGGTTTGATTCAACTACACGTCACTAATAATACACCTTGTCTTTCAGGTTTATGGGTGTCACATCTGGACAAAGCAGCTGGAAGTTCAGATTTTATACATTATGCGGCCAGTTACTGCTAAATGGTAAGAGACATATCTTTTATTTTACCTAATTAATACTAAATAAACATATAGTTTATATCCAGCGTAACAGAAAATATAAATGGTTAAAACCAATATCATTAATTCTTATTCACCAGTAAAGTTCTTAGCAAAATCAAAGACTTTATCATGATAACAAACCCTGATCTTTGCAAGAATCCCCCAAGCTTTCATGGATGAAGCTGAAACCATTTGTTATTTAGTTTTCAGTATTTCAGACAAATGGTTTCCTGTCAAAAGAATGCAGAGCTGAATATTTGATTAATCCAAATTGGTGTTGAACTTATGGTTTACGGGTCTTAAAATTTTATTCATTAGGAAGGCATTAATACAGTAACCTTTTTGTACAGTTAACCCTTAAACGCCGACTGGACGTATCATAAGTCGACTAAAATTGTCTGTCGGGTGATGAGCGGACGATACCGTGCACGCGTCGACTACAAAAAAATTTCAACCTTTTGTCAACTTTGACTCGACCGAAATAGTCAAAAAACGCAATTGTAAGCTAAAGCTCTTACATTCTAGTAATATTCAGGGGCTTATGTTCTGAATAATAATAATAATAATAATACTCTTGGTTTGACCTATTCTGTGGAGTTATATTCAAAAGTCCTTTCCAAAGGTCCTTTAAAAATGCATTTCAAAGGTCCTCCACAAACGCTTTTCAAAAAGGTCTTTCCAAAAAGCATTTTCAAAAGTTCATTTCAAAAGTTATTTTCAAAAGTTACTTTCGGAATGCATTTTCAATAGCCACTTTAAATAGGCATTATCAAAAGGCATTTTCAAATATCTTTTTCAAAAAAATTTCAAATGTCATTTTCAAAAGGCACTTTCAAATGTCTTTTTCAAAAGACTTTCAAATGTCTTTTTCAAAAGGCATTTTCAATAGCCGTTTTAATAAAGCCATTTTAAAAAGCCTTTTTCAAATGTCTTTTTCAAAAGGCATTTTCAATAGCCATTTTAAAAAGTCATATTAAAAAGCCTTTTTCAAATGCCTTTTTCAAAAGGCATTTTCAACAGCCATTTTCAATAGCCATTTTAAGAAGCCATTTTTCAAAAGGCTTTTTCGAATTACTTTTTCAATAGGCATTTTCAAATGTCTTTTCCAAAAGTCCTTGTCAGAAGGCATTTCAAAAGGTATTTTCAAAAGACGTTTTCAAAAGGCTTTTATAAAAGTCCCATTAAAAAGGCATATTAAATAGTCCTTTTAAGAAGGCATTTCAAATTAAGGTATTTATGGTAAGGATAAGGCTAGACTGTATACTCAACGTCTTCATAATAATTCAAAAATAGAGTACTTGGTAACCATTTTAATTAATATATATATTTTTAAACTTTTATTAAAGAATAATCGAATTTTGAATGGCTCTAATTTGGTTATTCAATTAACTGAATGATGAAAATTAAATGAAATAAGATCAAATGACTTTCAAAAACCTCACTGGAATCTTTTTGGATTGTGGCATCTGATAACAATAGGTTGGAGCTTGACAACATCAACTGCAGCCAATCACAGCCTGTGTTGATGATGTCGTAAGTGAAAATCTTAGGTGACGAATTTTGTCCTGCTCCAGATATTTTCAAAATTCCTTTTTTAGTTGAAATCTCTTTGTTTATTTAGTGCAATTTAAAGCAGAATAATTTAAAGTAACTTCCTCTCTGTTATTTTTTTAATAGTAAACTTATTTCAAGGATGACAAGAAAAAAAATGCTCCAATATGACAAAAAAAAAACCATTAAGCTTTTATTGTGAAATATATTCCAACTTTAAACAATAAGAAGCTGCTCACATTACAACACTAGTTATCATAACATAGGCCAACACTAATTATGATAACATAAGTTATCAGCAGAACATATACTAACATTTATTTGGTTAGCATAGTGTATGATAACGCTGGTTATCAGATTCTTGTTAACATATGATAAACTTTGTTGGCATAACCAGGCTATTGTAGATGAGCTTAAACTTGGATAACGTGTTAACATAGTTTATGATAACTTATGTTATCATAACATCTGATACTAAAACGTATGCCAAGACACTTGCGATGGTTATCAAGACCTACTCGTTAAGATAACATCAGTTAGCATATCTTAGGCAAGCCTGGGTTAGCACAGGCTATACTGACCTACATACGCAAAGTTATGCTAGCGTTTGTTAGCATAACTGAGTCTAATCGAACGCTCGATCATTGGTGGATGGGTGGGAGATCTCTCTCTCTCTCTCTCTCTCTCTGTCCGAGCTCTTCGTTGGGAGAGTCAGTAGAGCTGTGGACTGGCACTCGCCAGGCCCGAGTTCGAGTCTCCGGCCGGCTGATGAAGAGTTAGACTGTTAGAGGAATATATTACTGGTGATAGAATTTCATTTCTCGCTATAATGTGGTCCGGATTCCACAAGAAGCTGTAGGTCCCGTTGCTAAGTATCCAATTGGTTCTTAGCCACTTAAAATAAGTCTAATCCTTGGGGCCAGCCCTCTCTAGGAGAGCTGTTAATCAGCTCCTCAGTGGTCTGGTAAAACTAAGGTACTTACACAAACACACTCTGTGTCCGAGGGAAAAGGGGTTATGGCAGTCAATAAGCTATTCTGCTGGGGGGAAGGTTTATGGGAGGGGGGAATAGTCTGTCCTTGTGGTGGACAGTACGTGGCTCTGTATTTATTTGTTGATTTTAGCCCCGTTCAGTGTTAATTCTCAAATTGGGTATCAATAACATTCCATGGTCCTTTTGTAGTTACTTTATTATATAAACCATGAGCCATTAATTGAGTATAACACAATTTTGGGGACTTAATCTCTTACACATACAACATGATGAAATCCATGACAAACAAGTCACATTCATGTGCTTGAATCTGAGGCAGCAGTCGTTGTGATTGTTTATTTCTACCCAGCAGAGCGGGAAGTAACTCGTTCACCTTGGTAGAATGTATTTTTAGTATTGTTTCAAAACTCAGATATAACTGGGTATGCTAATCAAATGAGCAACTCACTGTCTCGCACCGGGACGCAATGCGCCATGTCATGAGCCGTGTAAAGCAAACCTCGCGAGGTTATATGGTCAGTCTGCCATTCCATGATTGCGTGGGGCCGACTACCAACTTGAAGCTTGCAATTGCTCAATTGAAATCACTGAGAGGATGATTCAATAGAAATCCTGTATATCATCAGAAGTATTCAAATGTAATTCAGACGTATATAGATAATGGGTTTATTAGCAAAGTTACGAGCCTTGTAATTGAAGGCTATTATATGCCACACTTTGGGGTAACTAATGAAAGTACAACCACACCACTATGAGTAGTGTTTAATGCTTCTTCAAAGCAGAAGGGGGAGAACTCACTTAATGAGTGCTTGTATCCTGGTCCTAATTTGGTAGAAGTGTTGTATGATTTGCTGCTAAGATTCAGAAATAAACCTTATGCAGTCACAGCGGATATTTCCAAAGCCTTTCAGAGTGCTTTGTTAGATCCTATGGATACTAAATATTCCCGTTTCTTGTGGCCAGAAAATTTTAAAACTTCTGATAGTTCTCATGTTTGAATTTAATGTAGTAGTGTTTTGAGCAACCTCGAGCCCCTACCTCTTACAGCAAGTCTTATAAATTCATCTGGGGAAGGAGGGTAGAGACGATCTCTTAAAGAATTTCTATGTAGATAACTTTGTTAAAACATAATGATGAAGTTAGCTTCAAGGAAGGCTCAGCCAAAGTTAAAGCAGTTTTAGAACGCGCTCATATGCCATTCAGTGGCTGGGCTAGCAATAGCAAGCAGTTTGATAGGGAAACTCATGTAGATGAGCCATTGGAAGTTCCAATTCTTGGAATAATTTGGAATCGTGAATCCGACACTTTGTCACTCTAAGCATTTAAAGGGAAGGGAGTGATTAACTGTAACTGGGTACCTACCAAACGTAAAATCCTATCTTTAGTTGTCTCCAATTTTGATCCATTAGGTCTTGCTTCACCTGTATTCGTGAAGAGTAGAATCTTTTTACAACTTTTATTGGGAAAAAAAAGGGGAATAATTTTTGATGAATCAGAATTGCATTTTTTTGTGATGCCTCCATGAAAGCGTATGGAGCTGTAGCTTATGTTAGAAATGTCACTGGGGAAACATTCCTGTTAACTGCAAAAGTGAGGATCGCCCCTCGTAAAAAGCAGACACTAGCGATCCCTCGATTAGAACTTATGGCTTTACTTGTTGGGGTCAGATTAGCTAAGTACCTTAATCAAACTTTCAACATCAGTAGAATAATCACATGGGGAGACAGCAAAGTTGCCATTGCATTGGTGGGAAGTAAAGTAGAGAATAAGAATACCTTTATTACAAATAGGGCGTGGGAGGTTTCCTTTACATTCCAGGAGTGTGGATTCAAGTTGAGATATGTCACAACCAAGGAAAATCCAGCAGATGTGTTGTCCCATGGTGCATGCATCAACTCTCTACATGACGAATATCTGTGTGGGAGAGGCCCTACCATTTTGCATGATCCAGGACCCGTAGCAGAGACCAAAGAACAACCAGACGATGCATCATCATCAATCATAATGTCCGCAATAAGAGCATTGCAAGAACTACAGCTAGCATCTCCTGCACCGATACTTCACTTTTGGGAGAGTATCTCTAACTACAGCTCCTTTTGTCAAATCTTGAAAGATGTTTGTAAATTCCTGAGAATACAACATAACCCTTTAATTAAGCTAGCTTACGTAGAACAACGCCATCATTGGCCCATATGTAAACACCTACTGTAGAAGAGGGTGGTAAAGTATCTCATGACATTGTGAACTTTGTTAAACAATTGAACTTAATCCTAATTAACAACGTAATATATTCTAGATATAGATTAACTCATGCAGATACAACCAAGAATGATTTAATTTTGTTCCCCCTAAGGGAAAACTAGTAACATTGCTTCTTGAACATATAACACCAGCCTTCACTGTGGAATCAATACGCTTATCTCGATTTTCAGGCAAGAGTTTTGGACACCTGCAGTGAGAGTGTTAGCAAACAAGGTAGTTAGCAGATGCCTAGCAAGTAAGATGATGCTCAGGGCTCCATTGACACGACCTCCTCAACCCCCGCTACCAAGCCCTCCTGTAACTCGGATGACTCCATTTCACCATGTGGAACTCAATCACGCAGGTCCTATAGATTTATAGGAGGGTTGCGCCTACATCCTCTTGATCACCTGTCTCAGCACTTGAGCAATTTACCTAGATGTGGTGACAAACTTGAGTGCTGATACCTTCATCCAGTGTCTACAGATTTGCTGCCAGTCTTGGTGCACTGGCAGAGATCTACAGTGATAATCACTCAACGTTTAAGTCTACAAGTACCTTGTTGGCTATCCTATTCGAGGAAGAGGCAACCCAGACGTTTTTGAATCAGTGAGGAATTCTTTGGAATTTCCAGATACCACGTTGCCCATGGAAGGGTGGAATGTTCGAAAGACTCATCGTGGTTACAAAGCAAGCCCTGGCAGTCTCATTCAACAAAGCCTTGTTCACGGAGGAGCAAGCAAGGACGCTTGTCAAGGAAGCCGAGTGTGTAGTCAACAACCATCCGCTTATGTACTGTGGTGATGGCCTCGAAGATGAAATCCTCACTCCATCGCATCTTCTATGAGGTAAAATTACTCACCTGCTGCCAGCTGCAGCACCCAATGAAAGTATGATGGACACATTCACAACGAAGAAGATCCATAGCGAATACTTCAAGTTAGTTGATGGTCTACACAGCTTTCGGCTACGATGGAGCACCGAATATTTAGTGCCTACAACAAAGACACGACGTTGGCTCTGGTACGCTGACCCCTACAATGTGATGACATCATACTAGTGCGAAAAACTGATCGATGTCCTAAGTTTTGGCCCCTGGAGACGATGGTATTGTGCATTCAGTAAAGGTTTCGTGTGAGGGCAAAGAATGTCTTGTCCCCATAGAACACATTGTGTTACTTGAAGTAAATGACCGACATTTAGATAGTAACAGTAGTGTCACGTTACATGCCGTGAATGACGAGAACAGACTCGTAAACAATGAACGTCAGGCTAATGATAGTGTAGGTGTAATTCTTGATGAAACTCACGAACTGATAAATGAGTCAGGGACAATGGGTGTTGACTGTAGCAATGAACTGAATTCTGTTGAATTTAACGCAGTGGGGGGCTAAAAGACGCTCTTTTTCAACAAGAGAAAATGAGAAATTTAATAAGAGAGGGTAAACTCTAGTGTTTTTATGTGTCACGTATAAACATTCTTCCTGAAAGGAAGGTACGTGCCATGGAACACTGAGTGTCCAGGGACCTTAGCGTTAGATTACTCATTGAATTTTGAATGCTACCGAGCAGGAGGAGCACCAAATTTACCAGTGTGTATATTTTCCATGTTTTCTTCTGGTTCATGCCATGTCTGTTAAAGTATGAGACACGAAATAGTGTCAAAAGTACATTGTTTGTGCCACAAGCCAGATTCAGTTTCGTGAGGCCTCCGAATTTGCATCTGGGCCATAAGTGAAAAAATGAAATGTTATCCACCTCAGTTGTTATCAGTTAATTTCTGCCTTGTCAGAATTCATGTGGTAGGGAGGATGTCGTAAAAAATTACTGCGCAGAATTTTTGTCGTCATTAAACTCTTGTCTAGTCGTTTTAAACATTGTTTAATACTCATGGGAGTCAAATCACTCGCGCCGTATACGTGTCCATCAGACACGCAATCAACGTGCAATTTGGAATGACATGGATGACATGAAGTTTTTCAGTTGATCTTTTTGGTATCGTGTATTTTGTTCTACACCCCTTTGTAAATTCTGTAACATGCAACAATGGTTGCATTGTTAATTAAAATACCTTCTCTGACTGCCGTTCTGGAAGAAAAATTATTTTTATAATACAAGGATGGTGATAAATGTTCTAGAAGCATCCCTAGACGCGACTATAAAAGCTGAGGTCGACCAGCTGTCACCAGCAATCGTCCTTCTTTCCTAGCTACTCCTTACATGGGTAACACGCTGCAGATGTGACCTAGAGAGCCGGTGCGCTGGAGACTCATACGCTGCGGCAAAGTCCAGCATTATTTCTTATCGAACTGTAGCTAAGTAATCCTTGTAATGAAAAAGACACCGAGCATGTCAGAGGAACGAGTGATCAGGGAAGGTAGACTAGAATTCCGTTTCCAAGTAAGTAAGTGTTTTTCTTACTCCAATTTAAGAACTTCAGTGTAACTTGCCCATGTCCAGAAGTGATCATAGTAATTCTTGATGTAGAAGAATAATTTTGGCATTCTATTTTTTTCTGTGCTTAGATTACACTTTGTTTTGTGAAGTGCTGCAATTCATAAATTGCTGTTAATTCTGCCCTTAAAATAGTGTGTGTCTCCTTTGGCCACGAGGCCAACTTGTTAGCGTGGCTGTTGCCAGTTTGTATTCCGCGCCACGGAATACAATGGGAACAAGGGTGACCTGAGGTCGATAATAATTAACAATAAATACAGTGAATGAGTACACTTTAAATTATACAAATGGACGTAATTGAAGTTGAATACAATCTTGATGCCTGCGAAAGAAGAATACATGGTATACAAATCGGAGACAGGTAAACAATTATATACATAGTTTAAATGATTGGATTTGCATGACCCGTCACGCCAGGTGTGACGAATTGTAGAGGCAAAGAAAATGGGACATCACCATAGAAAACTTGCTCAGCAGAGACTTTACAAATACTTCCCATGCAAGACGTGGGTAACATCTGATTAGTCGGCGTATCTGCTGGGGTGATGAGGGGTGCCACGGCTGCGTGAGGACATCGGAGAGACACCCTGTGTGTGGGGGGCGGCTGACTGCGGGTGCTTTCAGGGGCGACCGCGTGCCTGCTTCATACGGGGGCCGGCTGCGGCGACGGCTGTCCAGGTGGAGGGTGCGGTGTGGTGATGTCTGTGTCCTCCTCCAGGTAGGTGGGCTTGACTCAGTCTACGACACCCAGTCGTTCTTCCCGTGAAAGGCGAGCAGGAATGCCTTGTTGTTCCGCTCCAGCACGCGGAAGGGCCCCCTGTAGGGCCTGGTCAGTGGTGGGCAGATGGCATCATCCCTGACGAAGACGTGGGTGGTGGAGGACAGGCTGGGCGGCGTAAAGGTGGCTGACCTGTCGGTATATGTCCGCTTGCAGGGGGCGAACTTGCCGACTATGTCGCGAAGCCTCTGGACAGATGAGTTGTGGCGGTCCTCTGTAACTAGCTCGCCCGGGACCACGAGGGGCTCGCCGTCAGCCCTGGGGGCGGTTCTCAACCCGAGGAGGACCCATGGCAGCTGGTACTTCCAGTCCTCGGCAGCGCAGCGGGCCATAAGGGACGCCTTCAGGGACCTGTGAAACCGCTCGACCAAGCCGTTGGCAGCGGGGTTGTGGGCCGTGGTGATGTGATGAGCTGTCCCCAGCAGCTGAGCCAGGGCGGACCACAACTCGGACAGGAAGGTGGGGCCCCTGTCGGTTGTGATGTGGTCTGGGACGCTGAAGCAGCTGATCCACCTGGAGAGTAGGGCATCGGCACATGCACTGGCGGTGGCTTCTTGCATTGGCATAGCTGTGGGCCACCTTGTTGAGCGGTCGACCACCGTCAGGAGATATCTGGACCCACCTGACGGGGGAAGAGGCCCGACGATGTCGATGTGAACATGGCCGAACCGCCACCCTGGCTGCGGGAACTCGCCTACCCCAGACTCGGTGTGACGCCCCACCTTGCTGGTTTGGCACTGCAGGCACTGCCTCGCCCAGGTCCTCGCGTCCTTCTGCACTCCATGCCAGATGAACTTCTCTGACAGCAGCTTGGCCATCGTCCTGCCGGAGGGGTGTGACAGCCCGTGGATGACGTGAAAAACCTGGCGGCGGCAGGAGGCGGGCACCAGGGGATAGGGCTGGCTGGTACTGACGTCGCAGAGGAAATTTGGGGCCCCGGGGGCGAGAGGCACGTCCCTCCACTTCAGGGACCTGATGGCAGTGCGGTAGGTTGGGGTCTCTGGGTCGGCAGCCTGCTCCCTGGCAAGGTCTTCGTAGTTGATCCCGAGCTGCACCGCACTAAGCTCAACTCTGGAGAGGGCGTCCGCCACCGGGTTCTTCCTGCCGGGAAGGTACTTGACGGAGCAGGTGAACTCTGCGATGGCCAAGAGGTGTCGCTGCTGCCTGGAAGACCATGCATCCCCCTGCTTTGTGAAAGCATGGACCAGCGGCTGGTGGTCCGTGTAGATTGTGAAGGGCGTGCCCTCCAGGAGGAACTTGAAGTGCCGGACTGCCCGGTATACTGCGCAGAGTTCCCTGTCGAAGGTGCTGTAGTGGGCCTCTGTGGGATTGAACTTCTTGCTGAAGAAGGCGATGGACTGGGGAGCGCTGTCGTTGACCTGCTCCAGGACAGCTCCACAGGCGACGCTGCTGGCGTCCGTCATCAGCTGGAGGGGAGCGGTGGGGTCATGGTGGGCGGTTGCCTCGGTGAGGGCGGCCTTTGTCAGGGAGAAGGCCTGCTGCTGGCTGGGTCGCCACACTAAGGATTTTGGTTGGCCTTTCAGGGTTTCCGTCAGGGGGGCCATGTGTGTGCAATCCTGGGGATGAACCTCCTGTAGTAGTTTACCATCCTGAGGAACTCCTGGACGGCCTTGACGGAGGTGGGAACGGGAAACCTGGTGACAGCTGCGACTTTGGATGTGAGCAGGCGGACACCATCCGGGGATACCTCGTGGCCCAGGAAGTCGACTTTCTGGACGCCGAAGGTGCACTTGTTGAAATGTACGACGAGGCCGTTCTCCTGCAGACGCTGCAGGACTGCCCGGATGTGCTTCTGGTGCTCCTTGTGGGACCTGGAAAATATAAGGATATCATCCACGTAGCAGACGCAGAACTTCAGGTCCCCCAGGATGCTGTCCATGAGCCACTGGAAAGTCACCCCCGCGTTCCTCAAGCCGAAGGTGGAGAAGGCGAAGACGTAGGACCCGAAAGGCGTGATGATGGCGGTCTTTGGTACGTCCTCTGGCGCGACTGGTACCTGGAAATAAGATTTCAAGAGATCCAATTTAGAAAATATTTTGGCCTCGTGGAAAGAGGCTGTGAGATCCTGCATGTTTGGCAGGGGGTAATGGTCAGGTTCTGTTGCGAGGTTGAGCCACCTGTAATCGCCGCAGGGTCTCCAGGAGCCGTCCGGTTTCTGCACCATGTGGAGGGGGGAGGCCCACGGGCTGGAGACCTTCTTGCATATTCCCATCCACTCCATTTCAGCGAAGGCATTCTTGGCCTCCTGAAGGCGCCGCGGGGGAAGCCTCCGGAACCTCGCGTGTGCAGGGGGTCCCTTTGTTTTTATGTGATGGTAGATGCCATGTTTGGCTTGGGCCCCGGGTACCTGGCGGAGCTCGGGCCTGAAGACGTCAGGGAAGTCTTTCAGCAGCTATGAGTACTGGTGGGGGCCAGCGGAGCAGATGGTGGGCACCTTGGGTCCTGTTGCTAACGGAAGGGACTGGCAGGAGTCGGTGTCGAGGAGGCACTTCTGACCGACGTCGACTGCCAGCCCGAAGTGGGCAAGGAAATCCGCACCCAGGAGCGGGGTCCTTACGTCCGCGACGACGAAGTCCCAGGAATAGCTCCGGCCAAGGATGGAGATCGACAGGAGCCTGGTGCTGTAGGAGAGGATGGGGGACCCGTTGGCGGCTGTCAGGGAGGCAGCCGGGTCCGGTGTTCGCTTGCGGTCCTCTCCTCTCTGGACAGCGAGAAGATTGATCTGACGGCCCCCGTGTCGACCAACATCATCCTGCTGGAGATGGTGAAGCGGATGTAGAAGCCTACTGGCTCTGAGCCCCTGGGTTCTTCTGTTGCCATGGCGGCCTGTCCTGCTGGCCGCCGCCTCCCCTGTTTTTTTGGACAGGCGAATGAACAGGGCGGCAGGCAATTCCAGGCATCCTTGCCAAACCGCCTGTGGTAGTGGCAAAGACCCAAGGGATTTCACCTGTTGTGAGGCGTTGGGCGCCTCCTGGTGACGGCATTGACCTCCTGCTCTGCTCCCTCCTCCTGCTGGATGGTGCTGATGGGGAGTGCAGGTGCTGGTACCCGCTTCGTTGCCTTCACGGAGTCCGTCAGGCGCTGCGCCATGCGGATCAGGACCTCGAGGGGCATGGCGTAGGGCTCAGGGATTTGTGTGCGGACCTCCGGGAGGAGCTGACGGAGGAGGAGCTCCCGCGACAGGCTTATTTCGAGTTGTTTTCCACTGCCATCAGATCAGTGTTTGGGAGGGTGAGAAGGTCCTGTATCATGCCCCATGACTCCATGACGCTCTGATCCTGCCATGGGCTGACGGTGAGGTCGAGGGCGCGGGTGGCCAGCTCAGCGACCAGCAGGGAGCATGTCTCGAGGAGGGACATCTTCAGGAGGTGGTAGGTGAGGGGACATGCGGTGGACACCCACGGGACGAGCTTCCTGTAGATCTCCTCCAGCAGGGCATTGAGTACCGTGTCTGCTTGTAGCACCTTGTCGTTGATTCCACCAGCCTGAATTGACTCTCAACCCTGTACAGCCATGCCGACGGGTTCCCCTGCGGGAATGGCGGCAGCTTTAGGCCAGGGTGGGCCTTGCTTGTCCTGCCGGGCAGGGCCCCAGGCAGGGAAGAGTACAGGGCGCGGGCAGGGGTGTGGAGGAGCACGAGAGCATCGGCGCGGGGGCGGGTATGGGTGATATGGGAGGGAGGTAGACATCTGAATCCGCGAGGTTAGCGGTTAAATGAACGAGTGAGGGGATGTCCGTGTTCATGCTCGCTCTTGCGCTCTTAATTGGAGTGGGATACTCGCGTCAAAACGCACTTGGAAACGCGCCGTGTGAGTCCATTAATGACACTGGTGATTTGCCGACGAGAGTCAGCACGCCTGAACACTGGTTACAGCGCCGTAGTTAGACCGTTAGGGGCGTGAGGTAGTTCCTGGAGCCAAGACTGAGTCGCCGTATGGGTCCGCTAATGGCTCTGGGAACCACTCTGGGGTCACCGCTTTAAGAGGTGCAAAATAAGACAAGCAGGAAAAAGGTACTCCTGGTTTATTGGTGATCCAGGCGGTTTAGATAGCGGCAGACTGACGTCGCGCCGCGGAATACAATGGGAACAAGGGTGACCTGAGGTCAATAATAATTAACAATAAATACAGTGAACGAGTACACTTTAAATTATACAAATGGACAGAATTGAAGTTGAATACAATCTTGATGCCGGCGAAAGAAGAATACATGGTATACGAATCGGAGACAGGTAAACAATTATATACATAGTTTAAATGATTGGAATTGTGTGACCTGTCACGCCAGGTGTGACGAATTGTACAGGCAAAGAAAATGGGACGTCACCATAGAAAACTTGCTTAGCAGAGACTTTACAATTCCTCCTGATCCGTGATGGGTTCTGGAGCCTAACGTCGCCAAAGTTTGGGGCATTAATATTTGAAAACTACTATCATCCTAAAACATATTAATATAATTTCAAATTCATCGTACAACATTACCCTTAGAAATATATGGCTTACAGCTACATGTGAAGATGAATCAAGTTCCCCCTATAGTCAGGCACGGCCATTTTCTCTCACACAGTATTCAAGCTGTCCTGTTCTATTTTTACAGTGCATAGGGGAAACATTAGGAATTCACAGGTAGAGTTAAGTACTGTACCTAAATATTTAAATATGTATTGAAAAAATACATTTTATTGATATTTTTCTGTTTACCTTAATATTAATATTTGAAAATTAGTAAATAATTTTTTTATCCTAAAAAATGTATTTAGTCACGAAAATAACATGAAATCTTGCTCTACAAAAAATTCCACGGATTAGTAAATTTTTTGGGATATATTTGGAGTTACATTCCACAGAAAAACTACTGAAGCTGCGAATGCTGAACTGCAGTGTAATGGAGGTTCACTTTAAAGGCAAATATTCGGTAGAATAAATGCAAATTGTCATACTTTAACCAGGTTTACCAGACTTATGGCCTGTCCAATGGTTAATTACTGTTTCTTGTAATTAAAAACCACTTACTATGCCTTGCAAAAACACTGTCTTATGCCAGTGTCACACTTCGGCAATTCAAGACTGCGACCGTCTAATTTGCTCATTACGACGCGGTTACGCTCTAGGTGCGACCAAATCGGCATCAATCAGCATGATTCGTAACCACGTCTCCGAGTTTGGCGACGTCCGCCAAGTGATAGCATAGGTGGGAGGCTGCACAGCACCTACACGGTCGGGCCACGACGACTGTCAAGTGTCTCCATGTAATGCCGCATGACGCAACTATGTTGTAATGTTATCACAACTGACAAGACAGCATCGGCATTGGATTACGTCAGACGTAACTAGCAATGTTGACATGCAGCATCCAGTACGACATACGTCATGTATATGGGAACCCCACAGCATGCTCAGTGGGGATGCGCAGTAGTCCAACTGAGTCACGTGCTTCACAGGCATAAAAGGGTGCATGCCAGGATCTTCATCCTCACTCGTCTTTCACCTCTGACCTCTACACATGACCTGTGTTGCTTTAGCATTCACCATGACCCGGAACATCGTGAAGGTGAAGATTATTGTTCCACATAAGGACGCCTTGTGGCGGGATTAAAAATCACAAAAAAACAGTACACAACACTCATACACCGAACATATAACCACATACAATACTCACTATGATCCTCGGTTGCTGGGAGATGGTTGAGGGTGTCCACGGTCGCCAACACAGTAGACAAAATTCACAAACAACCGGAAAACAGACTTCCAATAAAAAAAAACGAGCAAAAAGAAAGAGACACATGCACAGACAACAATGACATCCAACAGAAAACACTCGACTCACGGAACATACAATAATCATGCACCATCAATGTCCGCCTTGCACAGAACTCAGCTGAAGACTCTCTCAAAACCGAAATAAAACTCCCTCGACATTTGCACAGACAGACAGCACCGTAAACAACCTAACGACCTCATCCCTCTTCCAACAACCGAAGCACTCACTAACGACAATTACACTCTCTCTCTCTCTCTCTCTCTCTCTCTCTCTCTCTCTCTCTCTCTCTCTCTCTCTCTCTCTCACAAAACGTTGGGAAATGCTAAATAAAAACAAATTTATTCATCCTCTATATTTCTCCCCCTTTTAGCATTTCCCAACCAACACCTTTCACACCTCTTTCAAATCGCCTATACATAACACCCACGGATGCTCACTAGCAGGTCCTCTAGATTGCGTTCGCGGGCACGCATAATCATTCTCTCAGAATCATTCTCTCTTCTAGCAACATTCAAACTCACATCTTCTCCTCCATTCTCTCTCAGATTCACGCTATCTTCTTCACTATTACCACTCTCAATTTCATCCACAATCTCATCTATACCCTCTAACTCGTTCCCAAATACCTCCCCAATTCTTCAACTAACCCATCCCATTCGCTCATTGACCTTTCCAATTCTTGCAACGATTCATTCATGCTTTCAATCACTCGTATATTACTGCTACGCTCTCTTACTCTTACACTTTCGCTCACCTCCAACCGTTCACTAACCCCTACACGTTCAGTCAACTCAGTTATATCAAACCCGCATATGCTATATGTTCTATTCATACCATCCCATTCATCCGTATTACACGCTTTATCATTCATTTCCACTTTGGCACTCACACCCCTATCACACAACTTACGATCACTCCGTTCACTTACGTTCTTCCCTTTCTTACGTTTCCTACCATACTCTATCAAAACAAATTGCTTCATGCACTCGTCAGTCTTTCCAGCAAAGCCTCCCTCATGCAACTACCCCTCACGTACATGCATCACACGCACCGCTTGCATCCTGGAGGATCCACCCATTTGAACCCCCTTCACACTCAGTTTCCCGAATTTGCTGTCACAGTCACCCTCTTTCGTCTGCATACACTTGATACATGCCCTTCCATTCCACATTCGACACACTTCGCTCTCGGTTCTGAACACATTCTCGCATAATGCCCATTCTTACCACAGTTGCCACATTACATTCACTCGGGTACCCCTACAACCATTAGCAATATGACCCACCTGTCCGCACCTGTAACATTTAACCCCCCTATCTTTCGTACACTCCCTTACCAAATGTCCCGATTGCCCACACCCGAAACACGCTCCTAAAGCCCACCTACACTCATTCTTTGTATGTCCTTCTTTTCCACATCTAAAACACTTCGCTCGACTTCCACTCATCGACCTTCCCCTTTGTACACTACTATCCCTAACCCATCCAACCCGTTGTTCCCTTACAAACCCACCATTCATCCTCCCTGGCACCTCCACATTACTTGCTCTTACACTCCTATCTATTACACTATCGGCCATTCTCATTGGGCCCCTCAACACTGCATCCCTAAAGCTTCTGGAACTCTGGTACCCTCTCATCTACCCCAGCCCTTACACTTACACTTCTGCTCTCTTTTATAACCCTGTCAAGCTCATAATCTTCTACAATTTCCAAAATTTCTCCCCAAGTCAACCTTTCATTCGTCCATCTTTTCTTCTCCTTCCGCTTCAAGTTCACAAATTCTCTAACTCCATCTGGCACTGTCCCTAACAACTTCCCGTACTAACTCCTTACATTCATCTATCCCATCATCCCCAAACTTCTTCCTTGCCAACGTCTCCAGCCTACAAGCATACAGTGACAAGGTTTCCCCAGCTTTCATTCTTGCCTCATCAAATTCATTCTTCCTCTTATACTTAACACTTGCTTTCATACGCCTCGCTTGCTCAACTAGTCTAGCTTTCACCTTGTCATACTCAACATCCCCCACACTCATAATAACCTATACATATCAAGTAAAAACCCAGTCAAATATTCTCCTAATTCTCGTGCCCACACTCTCTTACTTTCCCCATACTTATCCTGACAAAACCTTTCATACTCCTAAAGAAATCATGCACATCCCTACTTCCATACTCATTATACTTTTCACACCGGGGTACCTCCCTCACATACATAGCCTTTCTCACTTCTTTCTCACTTTCACTCTCACTTTCGCTACTTTCACTCTGTCTTTTCATACCCTCTTCCGAATACAAAGAGTCCACTTCTGCACTTACATTCATCTTACTCATTACACTCTTCTTCCCCTCTTTTATCCACTTTTATCCACTCACCTCCATCCACCTCACTATCACTACTGCCTTCACCCCTCTCCCTTCTTTCCTGCCTTCCCACTTCCTTACCCTTCTTACCAGTTTCCTTTCCCTTTCCCTTCTTCCCTTTTTCTTCCCCTGACTTATCCTTACTTTCCCTCATTTCCTTCCCTTGCTTTTCATTTCCTTTTTCTTACCCTGCCTCTCAATCCCTCGTTTCTTACTTCCTATTCCCATATCACTTTCATCACTCACGCTTCCATTCACTTCTTCCTCCTTTTCTTTCTCTCTTGCCCCTTCACACGTTCCAGAGAACCTGCCTCCAACAGCCCCTTCTCCAAAAACACCCTTGAACATACCTTTCACCATTTCTTCCACACCTTTCATCATTCCTCCAACTTTTTATCCATTCTCTCTTCGGACTCTTTCATCTCCCCTTTCATTTCTTCTTTTGCACTTCTTAGCATCCCCATCTCCTCCAACTGGCTCCTCAACTCCTCATTCTCACTCCTCAGCCTCCCATTCTCATCCTCCAGCCTACCCTGGAGTTCCCTGGCCACTCGGAGTTCCTCTCTCAGTTTCTCTATCTCACTCATCCTGACCTCTTACTCTCACTCTACCCACCACAAACAATCCTAACGGCTATTATACAACAGCCCCACGTTGGGCGCCAAATATTATGTGGCGGGATTAAAAATCACAAAAAAACAGTACACAACACTCATACACCGAACATATAACCACATACAATACTCACTATGATCCTCGGTTGCTGGGAGATGGTTGAGGGTGTCCACGGTCGCCAACACAGTAGACAAAATTCACAAACAACCGGAAAACAGACTATCAACCAAAAAGAAACGAGCAAAAAGAAAGAGACACATGCACAGACAACAATGACATCCAACAGAAAACACTCGACTCACGGAACATAC
Organism: Macrobrachium rosenbergii; assembly: GCF_040412425.1. NCBI lineage: Eukaryota > Metazoa > Arthropoda > Malacostraca > Decapoda > Palaemonidae > Macrobrachium > Macrobrachium rosenbergii. The sequence goes on from NC_089798.1 coordinate 23,083,172, forward strand.
AATAATCATGCACCATCAATGTCCGCCTTGCACAGAACTCAGCTCAAGACTCTCTCAAAACCGAAAAAAAACTCCCTCGACATTTGCACAGACAGACAGCACCGTAAACAACCTAACGACCTCATCCCTCTTCCAACAACCGAAGCACTACTAACGACAATTACACTCTCTCTCTCTCTCTCTCTCTCTCTCTCTCTCTCTCTCTCTCTCTCTCTCTCTCTCACAAAACGTTGGGAAATGCTAAATAAAAACAAATTTATTCATCCCTCTATAGCCTCACAAGCCACCTCTTCTGCACCATGTACTTCTGCCGAAGATGATCCCCAAGTGCAAGTCTTTGAGGAGGAGCCCCACTCCACGGAAGTCGGTGATTCAGAAGTCCTTGGCGACGATGAGGAGTTGACAACAGATGTGGAGAGCAGCAAGCAGCATCGTTGCAAGAAAACGCCATGCGTTTCATATCCAATGACACCAAGAGGATGTTAGGGGAATGGCTGCAGGAGCACCCCTTCCTGTATGACAGGGGCCTTACGGACTTAAAAACCATGGCAAAGAAGATGTGCCTCATGGCAGACAAGTCCGAGTCGCTGAAGCTGCCATTGACTGCAGCTGAGCTCAACATGTGGCTGTAGTCCATAAGAACGAGGTATGGGCAGTTGATGAAGACAAAGAGCTGCCAGGCAGCAGTGAGGGACCTCACGGACAGGGGGAAGTGGATCCTGACGGACGACATTCAGCTTCTTCAGGTAACACATTGTCTGTCAGAAGAAGCCAAAAACACTTGGATTGAAAAAGGTAATTGTTCTGCCTTGTATTGGTTTCATATGTTGTTTTTCCTGATTATTAAATATCACAATACAAAGGTTTTCATGTTTCATATATGCTGTTTCCAAAATTAATAATACATTTCATTTTTCTTTCTTACAGTCTGCTGCTGCTGCCACTGCCGCTGCCCTTCCTGATGCCCCTGACATACAGGTTGTTGCTGGTGGAGATGATGACGAAGTGAGTATCATCCTCGCCATTGAGGAAAGGAGGCCTACGAAGAAGTAGTAGTTTGATGAGCAGGAAGGTGACGAGTGTGTTCTCGATAAGGTTAGTATTTCATAACAAACATGTTGATGAACTTTTGATTAATGTTTGAGTTTCGTAACATTAACTATATAGACATTTTTTATTGTCGGTTTTTCCCTTGTTTTTCATTTTTGCAACAAAATATATTACTTTTGCGTATTTATTAACAATATTTCTTTTTATTTTTTTAGGTGATCGAAAGCATGGAGGCGACCAAGAAGGTACTGTTGGAACGCCTTCAGCCAGCTTCCAGAGAGGGCCAGTGGAATCCCTTCCTGAGGAAGATTGCAAAGGATTTATCCGAGGTTGACCCATTCTTCTACTCTAAATGGAAGTGGAGCTGGTCTGCTTTGCTGAGAGGATGAAGAAGGCGATGGCAGAAGGGCAAGGGAAATTCAAAGCAAGTTTTGAACTGTTCGTTTTTGGAATGGAACAAGACTCATGGTCACCCACATCCTTCACCCCTCAGCCTCCTGTTGCTTCAACATCCTTCACCCCTCAGCCTCCTGTTGCTAAAACATCCTTTGCCCCTCAGCCTCTGTTGCTTCAACATCCTTCACCCCTCAGCCTCCTGTTGCTTCAACATCCTTCGCCCCTCAGCCTCCTGTTGCTTCAACATCCTTTGCTCCTCAGCCTCCTGTTGCTTCAACATCCTTCGCCCCTCAGCCTCCTGTTGCTTCAACATCCTTTGCTCCTCAGCCTCCTGTTGCTTCAACATCCTTCACCCCTCAGCCTCCTGTTGCTTCAACATCCTTCACCCCTCAGCCTCCTGTTGCTTCAACATCCTTTGCTCCTCAGCCTCCTGTTGCTTCAACATCCTTTGCTCCTCAGCCTCCTCTTGCTTCAACATCCTTCACCCCTCAGCCTCCTGTTGCTTCAACATCCTTCACCCCTCAGCCTCCTGTTGCTTCAACATCCTTTGCTCCTCAGCCTCCTGTTGCTTCAACATCCTTTGCCCCTCAGCCTCCTGTTGCTTCAACATCCTTCACCCCTCAGCCTCCTGTTGCTTCAACATCCTTCACCCCTCAGCCTCCTGTTGCTTCAAAATCCTTCACCCCTCAGCCTCCTGTTGCTTCAACATCCTTCACCCCTCAGCCTCCTGTTGCTTCAACATCCTTCACCCCTCAGCCTCCTGTTGCTTCAACATCCTTCGCCCCTCAGCCTCCTGTTGCTTCAACATCCTTCGCCCCTCAGCCTCCTGTTGCTTCAACATCCTTCACCCCTCAGCCTCCTGTTGCTTCAAATCATCCTTCAGCCCCCTCAGCCTCCTGTTGCTGTTTCAACATCCTTCGCCCCTCAGCCTCCTGTTGCTTCAACATCCTTCACCCCTCAGCCTCCTGTTACTTCAACATCCTTCACCCCTCAGCCTCCTGTTGCTTCAACATCCTTCACCCCTCAGCCTCCTGTTGCTTCAACATCCTTCACCCCTCAGCCTCCTGTTGCTTCAACATCCTTCACCCCTCAGCCTCCTGTTGCTTCAACATCCTTTGCTCCTCAGCCTCCTGTTGCTTCAACATCCTTCACCCCTCAGCCTCCTGTTGCTTCAATCCTTCACCCCTCAGCCTCCTGTTGCTTCAACATCCTTCGCCCCTCAGCTTCCTGAAGCTTCAACATCCTTCGCCCCTCAGCCTCATGTTGCTTCAACATCCTTCACCCCTCAGCCTCCTTTTGCTTCAATGCCCTTTGCACCACAACCCGAACAACTTTACCGTCTGATGCCGCAGCGAGCAGCTCAACTTCACCGGCTGTCTTCTTAGCCATGACACCGCCATCGCGTCTGACACTGCCCAATATCAGTCAAGGCCCCAGTGACAGTTTCTTGGAGAACACATTTCCCTATAATGGAAGTCCCCAAAAAAACATTCGTACAATTTACGCTTAACCTAACCTAGTGTATTGTGGTGCCCTTTTTTTTTTTTTTTTTTTAATTCTTGTTGTACCATTTGTCTGTGATTTGTACTAAAGTGTATTTTGGTTCCATTTTTGTTCTTTGTATTATTGTGAAAAATAATAAATTGTATATATGTATATGTTATCCAGCCCAGGTTTGAGAGCCAGCTGTTTATTGAAGTATCTGTTTTAAGAACAGACTTTAGCGTCTCACCTTTCTTGAGATGTTTCTGGTAGCTGTGGCCTTACCTGGGACAGCAGATCCCTTCTCTATTCATCATAAGATTCATTTTTCTTTCTTACAGTCCGCTGCTGCTGCCACTGCCGCTGCCCTTCCTGATGCCCCTGACATACAGGTTGTTGCTGGTGGAGATGATGACGAAGTGAGTATCATCCTCGCCATTGAGGAAAGGAGGCCTACGAAGAAGTAGTAGTTTGATGAGCAGGAAGGTGACGAGTGTGTCCTCGATAAGGTTAGTATTTCATAACAAACATGTTGATGACCTTTTGATTAATGTTTGAGTTTCGTAACATTAACTATATAGACATTTTTTATTGTCGGTTTTTTCCCTTGTTTTTCATTTTTGCAACAAAATATATTACTTTTGCGTATTTATTAACAATATTTCTTTTATTTTTTTAGGTGATCGAAAGCATGGAGGCGACCAGAAGGTACTGTTGGAACGCCTTCAGCCAACTTCCAGAGAGGGCCAGTGGAATCCCTTCCTGAGGAAGATTGCAAAGGATTTATCCGAGGTTGACCCATTCTTCTACTCCTAAATGGAAGTGGAGATGGTCTGCTTTGCTGAGAGGATGAAGAAGGCGATGGCAGAAGGGCAAGGGAAATTCAAAGCAAGTTTTGAACTGTTCGTTTTGGAATGGAACAAGACTCATGGTCACCCACATCCATCCTTCACCCTCAGCCTCCTGTTGCTTCAACATCCTTCACCCCTCAGCCTCCTGTTGCTAAACATCCTTTGCCCCTCAGCCTCTGTTGCTTCAACATCCTTCACCCCTCTGCCTCCTGTTGCTTCAACATCCTTCACCCCTCAGCCTCCTGTTGCTTCAGCATCCTTCGCTCCTCAGCTTCCTGAAGCTTCAACATCCTTCGCCCCTCAGCCTCCTGTTGCTTCAGCATCCTTCTCCTCAGCTTCCTGTTGCTTCAACATCCTTTGCCCGTCAGCCTCCTGTTGCTTCACCATCCTTCGCCCCTCAGCCTCCTGTTGCTTCAACATCCTTCGCCCCTCAGACTCCTGTTGCTTCAACATCCTTTGCTCCTCAGCCTCCTGTTGCTTCAAGTATCATCCTTCACCCCTCAGCCTTCTGTTGCTTCAACATCCATTTTTTGCGGTTTTTTCCCTCAGCCTCCTGTTGCTTCAACATCCTTCACCCCTCAGCCTCCTGTTGCTTCAACATCCTTCACCCTCAGCCTCCTGTTGCTTCAACATCCTTCGCCCCTCAGCCTCCTGTTGCTTCAACATCCTTTGCTCCTCAGCCTCCTGTTGCTTCAACATCCTTCACCCCTCAGCCTCCTGTTGCTTCAACATCCTTTGCTCCTCAGCCTCCTGTTGCTTCAACATCTTTCACCCCTCAGCCTCCTGTTGCTTCAACATCCTTCACCCCTCAGCCTCCTGTTGCTTCAACATCCTTTGCTCACCCCTCAGCCTCCTGTTGCTTCAACATCCTTTGCCCCTCAGCCTACCCCTCAGCCTCTTGCTTCAAACATCCTTCACCCCTCAGCCTCCTGTTGCTTCAACATCCCTTCACCCCTCAGCCTCCTGTTACTTCAACATCCTTCAGCCTCCCTCATCCCTCCCCTGTTGCTTTCAACATCCTTCTTCGCCCCTCAGCCTCCTGTTGCTTTGCCCCTCAACATCCTTCACCCCTCAGCCTCCTGTTGCTTCAACATCCTTCACCCCTCAGCCTTCCTCTTGCTTCAACATCCTTCATCCCCCCTCAGCCTCCTGTTGCTTCAACATCCTCACCCCTCAGCCTCCTGTTGCTTCACCCCTCAGCCTCCTGTTGCTTCAACATCCTTTGCTCCTCAGCCTCCTGTTGCTTCAACATCCTTCGCCCCTCAGCCTCCTGTTGCTTCAAATCCTTCACCCTCAGCCTCAGCCTCCTGTTGCTTCAACATCCTTCGCCCCTCAGCTTCCTGAAGCTTCAACATCCTTTGCCCCTCAGCCTCATGTTGCTTCAACATCCTTCACCCCTCAGCCTCCTCCTTTGCTTCAATGCCCTTTGCACCACCTCAGCCTCCCAACAACTCCTGTTGCTTACTTAGCCCCTGATGCCGCAGCTCAGCAGCTCAACTTCACCGGCTGTCTTCTTAGCCATGACACCGCCATCAACCTCCTGTTGTCTGACACTGCCCAATATCAGTCAAGGCCCCAGTGACAGTTTCTTGGAGAACACATTTTCCCCTATAATGGAAGTCCCCAAAAAACATTCTGTTGCTTACAATTTACGCTAACCTAACCTAGTGTATTGTGGTGCCCAACTTTCGTCTTTTTTTTATTTTTTTTTTTAATTCTTGTTGTACCATTTGTCTGTGATTTGTACTAAAGTGTATTTTGGTTCCATTTTTGTTCTTTGTATTATTGTGAAAAAATAATAAATTGTATATATGTATATGTTATCCAGCCCAGGTTTGAGAGCCAGCTGTTTGTTGAAGTATCTGTTTTAAGAACAGACTTTAGCGTCTCACCTTTCTTGAGATGTTTCTGGTAGCTGTGGCCTTACCTGGGACAGCAGATCCCTTCTCTATTCATCATAAGATTCATTTTCATTTTTCTTTCTTACAGTCCGCTGCTGCTGCCACTGCCGCTGCCCTTCCTGATGCCCCTGACATTACAGGTTGTTGCTGGTGGAGATGATGACGAAGTGAGTATCATCCTCGCCATTGAGGAAAGGGAGGCCTACGAAGAAGTAGTAGTTTGATGAGCAGGAAGGTGACGAGTGTGTCCTCGATAAGGTTAGTATTTCATAACAAACATGTTGATAACCTTTTGATTAATGTTTGAGTTTCGTAACATTAACTATATAGACATTTTTATTGTCGGTTTTTCCCTTGTTTTTCATTTTTGCAACAAAATATATTACTTTTTGCGTATTTATTAACAATATTTCTTTTTATTTTTTTAGGTGATCGAAAGCATGGAGGCGACCAAAAGGTACTGTTGGAACGCCTTCAGCCAACTTCCAGAGAGGGCCAGTGGAATCCTTCCTGAGGAAGATTGCAAAGGATTTATCCGAGGTTGACCCATTCTTCTACTCCTAAATGGAAGTGGAGCTGGTCTGCTTTGCTGAGAGGATGAAGAAGGCGATGGCAGAAGGGCAAGGGAAATTCAAAGCAAGTTTTGAACTGTTCGTTTTTGGAATGGAACAAGACTCATGGTCACCCACATCCTTCACCCCTCAGCCTCCTGTTGCTTCAACATCCTTCACCCCTCAGCCTCCTGTTGCTTCAACATCCTTCACCCCTCTGCCTCCTGTTGCTAAAACATCCTTTGCCCCTCTGCCTCCTGTTGCTTCAACATCCTTCACCCCTCAGCCTCCTGTTGCTTCAACATCCTTCACCCCTCAGCCTCCTGTTGCTTCAGTATCCTTCACTCCTCAGCTTCCTGAAACTTCAACATCCTTTGCCCCTCAGCCTCCTGTTGCTTCACCATCCTTCTCCCCTCAGCTTCCTGTTGCTTCAACATCCTTCGCCCCTCAGCCTCCTGTTGCTTCACCATCCTTCGCCCTTCAGCCTCATGTTGCTTCAACATCCTTCACCCCTCAGCCTCCTTTTGCTTCAATGCCCTTTGCACCACAACTCAGCCTCCTGTTGAACAACTTTGTGTCTGATGCCAGAGCTCCTGTTGCATCTCAACTTCACCTCCTAACTGTCTTCTTGGGCAGTCAGTATTCCTGGGTCATCTACACCCTTAGCCATGACACCGCCATCGTCTCTGACACTGTCCAGTATCAGCCAAGGCCCCAGTGACAGTTTCTTGGAGAACATATTTCCCTCTAATGGAAGTCCCCAAAAAAAACATTCCACACAATTTATTCGTACCTTAACCTAACCTAGTGTATTGTGGTGCCCTCTTTTTTTAATTCTTGTTGTACCATTTGTCTGTGATTCGTACTAAAGTGTATTTTGGTTCCATTTTGTTCTTTGTATTATTGTGAAAAATAATAAATTGTATATATGTATATGTTATCCAGCCCAGGTTTGAGAGCCAGCTGTTTGTTGAAGTATCTGTTTTAGAACAGACTTTAGCGTCTCACCTTTCTTGAGATGTTTCTGGTAGCTGTGGCCTTACCTGGGACAGCAGATCCCTTCTCTATTCATCATAAGATTCATTTTCATTTTCTTTCTTACAGTCCGCTGCTGCCACTGCCGCTGCCCTTCCTGATTCACCCCTGACATTCAGGTTGTTGCTGGTGGAGATGATGACGAAGTGAGTATCATCCTCGCCATTGAGGAAAGGAGGCCTACGAAGAAGTAGTAGGTTTGATGAGCAGGAAGGTGACGAGAGTGTGTCCTCGATAAGGTTAGTATTTCATAACAAACATGTTGATGACCTTTTGATTAATGTTTGAGTTTCGTAACATTAACTATATAGACATTTTTTATTGTCGGTTTTTTCCCTTGTTTTTCATTTTTGCAACAAAATATATTACTTTTGCGTATTTATTAACAATATTTCTTTTTATTTTTTTTAGGTGATCGAAAGCATGGAGGCGACCAAGAAGGTACTGTTGGAACGCCTTCAGCCAACTTCCAGAGAGGGCCAGTGGAATCCCTTCCTGAGGAAGATTGCAAAGGATTTATCCGAGGTTGACCCATTCTTCTACTCCTAAATGGAAGTGGAGCTGGTCTGCTTTGCTGAGAGGATGAAGAAGGCGATGGCAGAAGGGCAAGGGAAATTCAAAGCAAGTTTTGAACTGTTCGTTTTTGGAATGGAACAAGACTCATGGTCACCCACATCCTTCACCCCTCAGCCTCCTGTTGCTTCAACATCCTTCACCCCTCAGCCTCCTGTTGATAAAACATCCTTTGCCCCTCAGCCTCTGTTGCTTCAACATCCTTCACCCCTCAGCCTCCTGTTGCTTCAACATCCTTCGCCCCTCAGCCTCCTGTTGCTTCTCAGCCTCCTGTTGCTTCAGCATCCTTCTCCCCTCAGCTTCCTGTTGCTTCAACATCCTTTGCCCCTCAGCCTCCTGTTGCTTCACCATCCTTCACCCCTCAACCTCCTGTTGCTTCAACATCCTTCGCCCCTCAGCCTCCTGTTGCTTCAACATCCTTTGCTCCCTCAGCCTCCTGTTGCTTCAACATCCTTTGCCTTCAGCCTCCTGTTGCTTCAACATCCTTCACCCTCAGCCTCCTGTTGCTTCAACATCCTTGTGCCCCTCAGCCTCCTGTTGCTTCAACATCCTTCACCTCAGCCTCCTGTTGCTTCAACATCCTTTGCCCCTCAGCCTCCCTGTTGCTTCAACATCCTTCTCCCCTCAGCCTCCTGTTGCTTCAACATCCTTTGCCCCTCAGCCTCCTGTTGCTTCAAACCATCCTTCACCCCCCTCAGCCTCCTGTTGCTTCAACATCCTTGTGCCCCTCAGCCTCCTGTTGCTTCAACATCCTTCACCCCTCAGCCTCCTGTTGCTTCAACATCCTTCACCCCTCTCAGCCTCCTGTTGCTTCAACATCCTTCGCCCTCAGCCTCCTGTTGCTTCAACATCCTTTGCTCCTCAGACTCCTGTTGCTTCAACATCCTTTGCCCCTCAGCCTCCTGTTGCTTCAACATCCTCACCCCTCAGCCTCCTCAGCTCAACATCCTTCACCCTCAGCCTCCTGTTGGTTCAACATCCTTCACCCCTCAGCCTCCCTGTTGCTTCAGCATCCTTTCACCCCCCTCAGCCTCCTGTTGCTTCAACATCCTTCGCCCCTCAGCCTCCTGTTGCTTCAACATCCTTTGCCCCTCAGCCTCCTGTTGCTTCAACATCCTTCGCCCCTCATCCTGTTGCTTCAACATCCTTTGCCCCTCAGCCTCCTGTTGCTTCAACATCCTTTCACCCCTCAGCCTCCTGTTGCTTCAACATCCTTCACCCCTCAGCCTCCTGTTGCTTCAACATCCTTTGCTCCTCAGCCTCCTGTTGCTTCAACATCCTTCACCTCAGCCTCCTGTTGCTTCAACATCCTTGCTCCTCAGCCTCCTGTTGCTTCAACATCCTTCACCCCTCAGCCTCCTGTTGCTTCAACATCCTTCACACCTCAGCATTTTCCTGTCCGCTGCTTCAACATCCTTCGCCCCTCAGCCTCCTGTTGCTTCAGCATCCTCACCCTCAGCCTCCTGTTGCTTCAACATCCTCCCCTCAGCCTCCTGTTGCTTCAACATCCTTCACCCCCTCAGCCTTCAACTGTCCTTCACCCCTCAGCCTCCTGTTGCTTCAAGGGCATCCTTCACCCTCAGCCTCCTGTTGCTTCAACATCCTTTGCCCCTCAGCCTCCTGTTGCTTCAACATCCTTGCTTGAACTCCTCAGCCTCCTGTTGCTTCACATCCTTCACCCCTCAGCCTCCTGTTGGTTCAACATCCTTCGCTCCTCAGCTTCCAAGCTTCGATCATCCTTCGCCCTCAGCCTCATGTTGCTTCAACATCCTTCACCCCTCAGCCTCCTTTTGCTTCAACATCCTTTGCACCCTCCTCAGCCTCAGCTGTTGCTTCAACATCCTTCAGCTGTCTTGCTTCAGCCTCCTGTTGCTTCTGACATCCAATATCCCTCAGCCTCCTGTTGCTTCAACATATTTCACCCCTCAGCCTCCTGTCCCCAAAAAACATTCCTACATCCTCTAGCCCTCAACCCTGTTGTCAACATCCTTTGCCCCTTTTATTCCTGTTGCTTCAACATCTTGTCAGCCTCCTGTTCATTTCTCCCCTGATTTGCTTCAGCCTTGGTTCCCCTGTTGCTTTCAACATCCTTTGCCCTCAAATTCCTGTTGCTTCAACATCCTTCAGCCCCCTCAGCCTCCTGTTGCTTCATCTGTTTTAAGAACAGACCCCTCATTTCTTGAGACCCCTCAGCCTCCTGTTGCTTCAACATCCTTCACTATTCAGCCTCCTAAGCTTCAACATGACCCCTCAGCCCCTGTTGCTTCTCTGTTTCATCTTTAACATCACCCCTCAGCCTCCTGTTGACATCCTTCACCCCTCAGCCTCCTGTTGCCTCAACATCCTTTGCTGGTCAGCCATCTTCATCCTCGCCATTCAGCCTCCTGTTGCTTCAAGTCATCCTTTGCCCCTCAGCCTCCTGTTGCTTCAACATCCTTCGCCCCTCAGCCTCCTGTTTGCTTTTCAGCATGTTTGAGTTCAACATCCTTCGCCCCTCAACTCATCAGACATTTTGCCCCTCTTTTTGTTTTGCCCTTTTGCAACATTACTTTTCGCGTATTTATTAACCCTCATTTCTTTGTTTTTAGCCATCGAAAGCATGGACTGGCGACCCAGTTTGTTGAACGTATTTTCAGCCCTTCAACAGAGGCCAGTGGAATTCCCCTAACCCTCCTGTTGCCCTTCAACATCCTTTGTACCATTTTCCTCCTGTTGCTTCAACATCCTTTGTTCCTCAGCCTCCTGTTGCGATTCAGACATCCTTCTGAAGACTTCAGCCTCCTGTTTCTTGAACTGTTTCTGGTTTGCCCCTCAGCCTCCTGTTGCTTCAACATCCTTCACCTCAGCCTCCTGTTGCTTCAACATCCTTCACCCCTCAGCCTCCTGTTGCTTCAACATCCTTCACCCCTCAGCCTCCTGTTGCTTCAACATCCTTCATTTTTATTGTCCCCTTGCCTCCTACTTTGCGTATTTATTAACAATATTTCTTTTTATTTTTCACCATCAGCCTCCTGTTGCTTCAACATCCTTCGCCCCTCAGCCTCCTGTTGCTTTGTTCCTTCACAAGTTTTCAGCGTTTTTTGGAATCAAGACTCATGGTCTTCAACATCCTTCACCCCTCAGCCTCCTGTTGCTTCACCATCCTTTTCTCCCTCACATCCTTCACCCCTTCCTGTTGCTTCAACATCCTTTGCCCCTCAGCCTCCTGTTGCTTCACCATCCTTCACCCTTCAGCCTCCTGTTGCTTCAACATCCTTCACCCCTCAGCCTCCTGTCTTCAATGCCTCCTTTGCACCACAAGCCTCCTGTTGCTTCTGTCCTTCTACCGTCCTGTTGCTTCAACACTTCACCCCTCAATCTGTTGCTTCAGCCCTTCCCTCAGTGACATCCTTCTTGCTTCAGCCCTTTGTCATCTACACACAACTTGACCGTCTGATGCCATCGTCTCTGAGCTGTCTTCCTAATGGAAGTCCCCATCAAAAAAACACATCCTTCTTCAGCCAAGGGACAACATATTTCCTCCTAATGGAAGTCCTCAAAAAAAAAACATTCACAATTTTACGCTTAACATCAACCTAGTGTATTGTGGTGCCCTCTTTTTTTTTTTTTTAATTCTTGTTGTACCATTTGTCTGTGATTTGTACTAAAGTGTATTTTGGTTCCATTTTTGTTCTTTGTATTATTGTGAAAAATAATAAATTGTATATATGTATATGTTATCCAGCCCAGGTTTGAGAGCCAGCTGTTTGTTGAAGTATCTGTTTTAAGAACAGACTTTAGCGTCTCACCTTTCTTGAGATGTTTCTGGTAGCTGTGGCCTTACCTGGGACAGCAGATCCCTTCTCTATTCATCATAAGATTCATTTTCATTTTTCTTTCTTACAGTCCGCTGCTGCTGCCAACATCGCTGCCCCTTCCTGATGCCCCTGACATTCAGGTTGTTGCTGGTGGAGATGATGACGAAGTGAGTATCATCCTCGCCATTGAGGAAAGGAGGCCTCAACAGAAGTAGTAGTTTGATGAGCAGGAAGGTGACGAGTGTGTCCTCGATAAGGTTAGTATTTCATAACAAACATGTTGATGACCTTTTGATTAATGTTTGAGTTTCGTAACATTAACTATATAGACATTTTTATTGTCGGTTTTTTCCCTTGTTTTTCATTTTGCAACAAAATATATTACTTTTGCGTATTTATTAACAATATTTCTTTTATTTTTTTAGGTGATCGAAAGCATGGAGGCGACCAGAAGGTACTGTTGGAACGCCTTCAGCCAACTTCCAGAGAGGGCCAGTGGAATCCTTCCCTCAGCCTTTATCCGAGGTTGACCCTTCTTCTACTCCTAAATGGGCTGGTCTGCTTTGCTGAGGGGATGAAGAAGGCGATGGCAGAAGGGCATTTCAAAGCAAGTTTTGAACTGTTCGTTTTTGGAATGGAACAAGATTTAGCCTCCTGTTGCTTCAACATCCTTCACCCCTCAGCCTCCTGTTGCTAAAAAACATCCTTTGCCCCTCAGCCTTGTTGCTTCAACATCCTTCACCCCTCAGCCTCCTGTTGCTTCAACATCCTACCCCTCAGCCTCCTGTTGCTTGGCATCCTTTGCCCTCAGCTTCCTGGTCTGCATTTGCCCCTCAGCCTCCTGTTGATCCTTCTCCCCTCAGCCTCCTGTTGCTTCAACATCCTTTGCCCCTCAGCCTCCTGTTGCTTCAACATCCTTCCCCTCAGCCTCCTGTTGCTTCAACATCCTTCGCCCTCAGCCTCCTGTTGCTTCAAGCATCCTTTGCTCCTCAGCCTCCTGTTGCTTCAACATCCTGTTCAGCGTTTGCTTCAACATCCTTCGCCCCTCAGCCTCCTGTTGCTTCAACATCCTTTGCCCCTCAGCCTCCTGTTGCTTCAACATCCTTCACCCCTCAGCCTCCTGTTGCTTCAACATCCTTCACCCCTCAGCCTCCTGTTGCTTAAAACATCCTTTGCCCCTCAGCCTCTGTTGCTTCAGCATCCTTCACCCCCTCAGCCTCCTGTTGCTTCAACATCCTTCGCCCCTCAGCCTCCTGTTGCTTCAACATCCTTCCTCAGCCTCCTGTTGCTTCAACATCCTTCACCCTCAGCCTCCTGTTGCTTCAACATCCTTCGCCCCTCAGCCTCCTGTTGCTTCAACATCCTTGCTCCTCAGCCTCCAGCTTCAACATCCTTCACCCCTCAGCCTCCTGTTGCTTCAACATCCTTCGCCCCTCAGCCTCCTGTTGCTTCAACATCCTTCGCCCTCAGCCTCCCTCAACATCCTCCCTCCTGTTGCTTCAACATCCTTTGCCCCTCAGCCTCCTGTTGCTTCAACATCCTTCACCCCTCAGCCTCCTGTTGCTTCAACATCCTTCGCCCCTCAGCCTCCTGTTGCTTCAACATCCTTTGCTCCTCAGCCTCCTGTTGCTTCAACATCCTTTGCCCCTCAGCCTCCTGTTGCTTCAACATCCTTCCCCTCAGCCTCCTGTTGTTTCATCCTTCCTCAGTTGCTTCAACATCCTTCACCCCTCAGCCTCCTGTTGCTTCAACATCCTTTGCCTCCTCAGCCTCCTGTTGCATCCTTCAACATCCTTTCCCCTCAGCCTCCTGTTGCTTCAACATCCCTCTCAGCCTCCCTCAGCAACATCCTTCACCCCTCAGCCTCCTGTTGCTTCACATCCTTCACCCTCAGCCTCCTGTTGCTTCAACATCCTTGCCCCTCAGCCTCCCTTCAGCCTCGCCTCAGCCTCCTGCTTCAACATCCTTCGCCCCTCAGCCTCCTGTTGCTTCAACATCCTTTGCTCCTCAGCCTCCTGTTGCTTCAACATCCTTCACCCTCAGCCTCCCTGTTGCTTCAACATCCTCACCCTCAGCCTCCTGTTGCTTCAACATCCTTCACCCCTCACTCCTGTTGCTTCAACATCCAGCCTCAGCCTCCTGTTGCTTCAACATCCTTCCTGAAGCTTCCATCCTAGCCCCTCAGCCTCCTGTTGCTTCAACATCCTTCCCCTCAGCCTCCCTCAGCCCCTCAGCCTCCTGTTGCTTCAACATCCTTCGCCCCTCAGCCCCCTCATCCTTTGCCTCAGCCTCCTGTTGCTTCAACATCCTTCACCCCTCAGCCTCCTGTTGCTTCAACATCCTTCACCCCTCAGCCTCCTGTTGCTTCAACACCCTCAGCTTCCTGATGCTTCAACATCCTTCGCCCCTCAGCCTCCTGTTGCTTCAAATCCTTCACCCCTCAGCCTCCTTTTGCTTCAATGCCCTTTCTTCTTAGCCTGATGCAGCTCAACTTCACCGGCTGTCTTCTTAGCCATGACACCGTGGTTCTGACACTGCCCAATATCAGTCAAGGCCCCAGTGACAGTTTCTTGGAGAACATATTTCCCTCTAATGGAAGTCCCCAAAAAAAACATTCCTACAATTTACGCTTAACCTAACCTAGTGTATTGTGGTGCCCTCTTTTTTTTTTTTTTAATTCTTGTTGTACCATTTGTCTGTGATTCGTACTAAAGTGTATTTTGGTTCCATTTTTGTTCTTTGTATTATTGTGAAAAATAATAAATTGTATATATGTATATGTTATCAGCCCAGGTTTGAGAGCCAGCTGTTTGTTGAAGTATCTGTTTTAAGAACAGACTTTAGCGTCTCACCTTTCTTGAGATGTTTCTGGTAGCTGTGGCCTTACCTGGGACAGCAGATCCCTTCTCTATTCATCATAAGATTCTCTCTAAACCTACCTGTACACAAAGGCCTACTGGAATGAGACACTGATATAGAAAACTAGACTTTATTAACAAATTTAACGAAAGTAACTCTGCGAAAACTACCATCAAGAAATGTAGTGACTAACACTCCTTACCAAAGGAACACATTACTAGAGGGAATACTGTTCCCCAAACAAGCATAGACATTATTTTATGCCAAACAATAATAATCAAAGACCCCTTGTCATCCAGCAAAATAATAAGGTCGTGATGACCACAATACAAGTCATATAGTCTGTAAGAGGAATAACACCACTTCCAAATATTAGTCCTTCCAGGACAATGTTCGAGTTTCCTGTAGAAAGAAATATCATTATATTCAAACCTGCAATTGTGAATGTACATAAATGTTCAAATAGAAAAGTAGGCAAGTTTATGATGTAGACATTGTCCAGGTTTACTGCTTTTCAACCAGGGGGTTTTCCTTCTAAAAACTGGGAAAGAGAAAAATGTCACTGTGCATTTTTTAATTTCTTCTATGGCTGTAAATAACCTATCTTCATACTGGCGGGTTCTTTGATCACTACACCAGGTTAAAACACATATCCGCTATTACAGCTCGGGGCAGTCTCTCCCGAGAGAGTCACTGTTCCTCTCGTCATACATCATGGGCGATTGCACAGATACACACACACACACACACACACCTTCCCGGAATCTGGGCATTTCCGGTGCATTAGCTCAGTGACCGAACAAACGCACATTGTTTCCATGTGCTTGGACCATGATCAAATAGTTCTTTGCATCTGACTGAACAAATTCCAATGCCAGCCCAAAAGAACCTGCCATGGGAGCCACTAACAGGTCATATATCTTTCTGTTCAAAGATTTTTAAAGGTCACCCCGTGATTGTTACATATATTTTTATAATGTAATAAACTGTGTAAAATGTTTATATTGTGTATGTGTAAGGACGGGATTGAGTGACATACTGGCTGGGTGTTGACTGGTTTATTGGTGGTTCCTTACTGAATGAATGTACAGAATCTTCGAAGTTGTTATTGGATGGTGGAGCCGCAAAGTGGCATCTACACACAAACAGGGCAAAACAGAGGTAATGTTTCGGACATCTGTGTTTGTCGGCAGACAAACAGATGGCGGTTGTGAGAGACATAATAAACGTACAGTGATAAAACATATATCAATGGAAAGGCCAAGAAATTCCACATATGGCTGATTGCATGAGATTCGAGACAGATTAATGAATACAATGCAGCAACATAATATATGTGAAATGGTGAGACGTTTGGCATCTTCACAAACAGAAACATTCATACAGTTTGATACAGAAGATTCGGTGGAACATTATGAGTGCATGGTTAGAATGCTTGCATGGCAATGCAAGTAGTGGTGATTGTACCTAAATCGAGACAACAATGGTTAGGGAATATTGTATGGTAGAAGTTGCATTCCTTGAGAGAGAGAAAACGGGATGCTCTTGTTTTTCTCTGTCTGGGTCCCTCCGAAGGTATGACGCATGCACACACGTGTTCTCGAAAGAGACCACGATCGGTGCGATGAGGTCTCTTACATAGGTACTAAACTTTCCTAAAAGCAATAAGTTATTTCTATAACAATATTTTATTTTTAAATGTTGAACACAGTAATTTTTGGGTAACAACTTCCTTAACTACAAACCACAATCCAATATTTACAAGGTTATTGAACTGGAGATGAATGAAGGTTGATATTTTCATAAGTTCAGATAAAGAAAAATGAAACTTAAAACTTGTAAAAAATAATGCGCAAATCAATAATATCAAACTGGATATGAATGAAGGCATGATATATTTTCATAAGTCCAGATAAAGAGAAAATGAAACTTAAATGTGCAAATCAAAATTAGCAGTACTTTTGAAATATTTTCAGAATATCAGCTGGCAAGATTATATACCTCGATTCAATGGCGAGCCACTCAGTCAAAAGAAGATTTTAGCTGCAAGACTTATTGCCATAATTTGGTAATCCTAAATGATTTTATATAAGGTGTGGATTTTTGCAATTTTAAGGTTACTAGGATAGGTTATGCCAGGCGTAGCCCATGCTGACTTGGTTTTTAGCCTAGGCTAACCTATCACAACGGTGATTTGATAGCTCTCATTTGTGTGTGCCTAACCTAAAT
Source organism: Macrobrachium rosenbergii (assembly GCF_040412425.1). Classification (NCBI taxonomy): domain Eukaryota; kingdom Metazoa; phylum Arthropoda; class Malacostraca; order Decapoda; family Palaemonidae; genus Macrobrachium; species Macrobrachium rosenbergii. Next base: position 23,099,896 of record NC_089798.1, read on the forward strand.
TAGAATATAACCATTTTTACTGAAAGGATTACAGCATTCCCCGCTAACACTATTGTGTATGCCAGTGACTTATTATGACAGAATACAACATAAAATATATTTTCTAATAATATAAATATTTCTGAACTTTAACTATTACTTAGTTTTTAAACATGATTTCCTTTTATACAAATAAGTCAGTGAGTTGATTGCAATCAAACACAACGTACTAGAATGTTCTGAAGTATATAAATGAAAAATCATTTTCTATTTTGGGACGTTGTAAAGAACAGCAACCCCAGAGTACCTGAAGGTTGTTTATCTTAACAAGCTAATATTTGGGGTGGCTGATGTTAACAAGCTCATTCTGATACTGGCGGTGCATCTGTTTGTTGTCGGCCAAATGGAATGTCCCTTCGCCGTGTTCAGCGCGGCGGGTGGCTGATGTTAACAAGTTCATTCTGAGGATAGCCAATCTTTACATGGGTACTCTGGGGTTGCGGATCTTTACAACGTCCCTATTTTGAGTAAAATATGTAGGCTATTCTTGATATACTTTGAGAGTTTCACATACGGTTAAATATCGCACAGATTACAAATCAAAAGACAATATATTTGGTACTACTATCATTTTATTTTTTAAGTTTTGTTTACGAAAGTTACAAAAATTTTTAATGTGACTTTCTTAGGTATGAAAAGGCATTTTCTTTCTTCTTATATCATTGATTCCCGCCAGTGAACGGAGCCTGCAAGGGCGTGTGGGAAATTCCATCGTTCCTCAAACCCACGGGCTACCTCCTTCCATTGCTCTGGGGTGCTGGGTACCTGCATAATCTGTCTCTGTAGGCAGCTACAATGGTTCTACAAGTCTCGGGCACAATGCCGCTGATCGTGTTGGGAGCTACACGGAATTGGTAGGACTGGCTCTTGTAGGAATCTCCAGTTGCAAGGAAACGTAAGGTAATTGCAATACGCAGGCCTTGCTCAATGGGTCTTCTCCAGAATGTGAGGGTCTTCTTTGTGTAGGGCGTGACGCATTCCAAAATTTCATTGAAAAGCTCCTCCGTAATCCTGGTAAAATTCCGGTACAGTTCTGGAGTTTCAGTTGCCAATTCTCTCATCACGTTCTCATAATAACCTTTCTTCTCTCTTCTTTGTAAGGCCAGACCCAACACCTTCTTGGTTTTCTTTTCTCCTTACGTTTTCGTTCCTGCTGGAACTTAACAATTCTTAACTGGAACAAGGAATTGTGGTAATCCAAAATACACTCTGCTAATTCAGGATCATGTACTGTAGGTTCTTGGGTTTAAGACTCAACAAATCCGTGTCGTATATCTTGCTCTGTCTGTGGCTCCAACCAGGGGCGTCATTTGTGGGGGGGGACGGCCCCCTTCACCCCCCCAGCCCCAAGAAGTAACAGCAGCCGCTTTTCCGTTATTCCTACCGAAAATAAAATGTGTCATCATATTAAATTATATCTATTTGTCTATCTATCTATCTACCTATGTCTGTCTGTCTATATATCTACCTATATTTCTCTATCACACACATTGTTTGTTTCTCTGCTTATGTGTCTGTCTGTCTATATATCTACCTATATTTCTCTATCACACACATTGTTTGTTTCTCTGCTTATGTGTCTGTCTGTCTATATGTATGTATGTGTGTATGTATTATATATGTATGTGAATGTATGTCTGTCTGTCTGTAGTCTTAACCTATCTATGAGGTCTGCAGATGAAGGGATGATTCATAAAATTTCAATTGATCAAGTTTTCCTTAACAAAATCGATGCATTCTTGATCGATAATATCACTAGTTCGCTACGAATTTTTGTTTACATTTTGAATAGATGACTGAGCCTGAATACAATACAGGTTTAAGTCACGTTCAGGGAGCTCAGTAAGCGACCGTTGCAGTCTCGAGTCTCTTGATATAGCTTCGAATTTCCTAAAGCAACAGTTTTTATAGTGATCTGGTGTTAACAACATCTGTGCTTTCCGGATAATTTTGTTTACCATTCCAGTCACTACTGCTAGTAATGTGAGGTTTTTTTCTGTTAAAACATGTAAAGAACTACCTGCGAACAACTGGGGATGACCAGCTATCTTACTTGTTGTTGATGGCCACAGAAAAACATAGGGTTAAGTCATTTGATTGGAAAGAGCTAGTGAATGATTTTGCTCGCATGAGACACCATCGGTCCCATTGGTGTAATTCTATATAGGAATGTTGTAAGGACGGGATTGAGTGACATACTGGCTGGGTGTTGACTGGTTTATTGGTGTTTCCTTACTGAATGAATGTACAGAATCTTCGAAGTTGTTATTGGCTGGTGAGAGCCACAAAGTAGCATCTACACACAGACAGGGCAAAACAGAGGTAATTTTTCGGACATCTGTGTTTGTCGGCAGACAAACAGATGGCGATTGTGAGACATAATAAACGTTCAGTGATAAAACATATATCAATGGAAAGGCCAGGAAATTCCACATATGGCCAACTGCATGAGATTCGAGACAGATTAATGAATACAATGCAGTAGCATAATATATGTGAAATGGCGAGACGTTTGGCGTCTTCACAAACAGAAACATACATACAGTTTGATACAGAAGATTCGGTGGAACATTATGATTACATGATTAGAATGCTTGCTTGGCAATGCAAGTAGTGGTGATTGTACATAAATCGAGGCAACAATGGTTAGGGAGAAACAGACAGAAAATTTGTATGATGGAAGTTGCGTTCCTTGAGAGAGAGAAAATGGGATGCTCTTGTTTTTGTCTTGTCCCCTCCGATGGATGACAAACACACACGTGTGCTCGAAAGAGACCGCGATCGGTGCGATGGGTCTCTTACAATGTAATTAAAAAATCTTATATTATTCTGTTTTGATTTTGGTACTCAAATTATCAACACTATTACTTTTATATTATTTTATTTTCACTTGGTACTCAAATTATCAACATTATTTCTTTTTATTTCATAATCGTAATATAAATTCCATTACACTAATGGTGCAGTTGTTTCATCATTTTCATTAATGCCTGGCATTGCCAGCTGATGGCACTATAATTTGATTTATAAAGTATATTTTCATTAAACTGTAAAAAAAAAAAACATGTTTTCTTGTTAAATGTGCAGTCATAAATATATGAAATGTCTCGGAAATATTACGTTTCTTGATCCTTGTCTGTCTACTAGCTGCCAGTGATGATGAGATAAATGAATAGTAGTGGGAGTATATACTTTTTGCTGAAATACCTTGCTCACGTGGCTTTAAAATAGCTCAAAATAAAAAAAAACCTTCAGCTGATTAGGCTCACTTCGCTTGCCAAACCGTCTTTGCCAGCCACACCAACAAAACTCTGATATGACGCTCCTGGCTGCAACAAGAATGGTGGGTGCCAAGTTCACTTGGCATTTAAATATGGCGGGATCCCTGTGCACGACACATGGCGCTGCCGTTGCGTCTGTCGGCACAGGATGTAACTAAGTCTGGCATAAATCGTCATGAATCATCATGCCATCACGGACATCGCCGTCCTGTAAAAACCAGTAAATGTAGGCGTGGCCTGAATCATTGGCGACTGTCGCATACGACTACGCATGTTCGTAATCTCGTTTCAACGTGCGCACTGCTGTCGTAAATGCTCATTACATATGACGTCGTAATCAGCTGATTTTTTTTTTCTTTTATTTGAGGCCCAAGGCCCGTGACTGGTCGCCATCCACAGCATAATGAGCAAATTACGACAGTCGCAGTCTTGAATCGCCAAAGGGTGACGCTGGTATAATATTCCTAACTGTTTATGCTCGATTGACAGGCAACATGTTACCATTGTGCCACCAGTGAACAGCGGTTTCTTCTACAATTATAAAGGATTTCATAGCTTAGTATTGATTGCTATAGTTAATAGCAAATATGAATTTCTAATGCGCGATTTTGGAATTAACGGGCGAGTATCAGATAGGGGTGTATTACAGAACGCAATATTTTTTCAAAAACTGAAAGATAACCATTTGCACATTCCTGCCCCGAGAGCCCCAGTAAACTATAGGCCTATCACATTCGTGTTCATTGGAGATGAAGCTTTCCCTCTGCGAAAAGACTGCTTGAGACCTTTCAGCCAAAGAGATCTTAACCATGATCGGAAGATATTTAATTACAGATTGTCTGGCGCAAGGAGAACCGTTGAAAATGTGTTTGGCATACTCAGTGCCCGTTGCTATATTTTCAGGGAGCCAATAAATTTGAAAATAGAAAACATAGACACGGTAGTCATGTGATGTTGCTTATTGCATAATATGATTAATATCCTTTGCAAAACTTTGGGAAATAAGTATTTCACCCAAGATGAGGTGCCACTTGGTAATGATGAACAAACTCCTATGTCTGATCTTCAGTGCAGCCTCAACAGACATTCTAGAGATGAAGCAAAACAAGTTCGAGAGGAATTCCTGAAGTAATTCAATACAGCTGGGCCAGTATGGTGGCAAAGCAAGGAAATATGATTTAGTTACTTACTGCTGTTCATATAGGATACTCATAGTGTACAGACAAATGGAAAGTTTATATATATATATATATATATATATATATATATATATATATATATATATATATATATGTATATGTACTAGTCTTAGAATTCTCTTTACTTTTTATCTTTTATTTAACTTTTTTAACTTCTTTGAATATAGATTCTCTAGCGTTTTGTTAATTTTAACCTTTGTAATTGTCATTTTACTGAGTCTCTTTTTAATTTGTAAATTTTGTATATTTTACAGCCCTGATGATGAGACTTAAAGTCTCGAAAATTTGGCCATTAAACTTATGATGCTTCGATGGCTGTTTTCCATCGTTTTCCTCCTAAATCCCCGGCGTTCCAGATGCCTTAATTTGCCTGAGTATCTACGGACTAAATATGGGCAACAGACTCTTCGTACCTATCGACACTTGGAGGCTTCCTTAAAAAGAGGCCTGAAGGCACAACTCGATCTGGATTTCCTACAACACTGCAAACTCAACAATATTACACCTAACTTCGTCAAGTTTAAAGTTTATCGCAGTTCACTGTATCACTCCCAGTTCTACTATGATGCTACACAGCAACTATTGGATATCGAGATCAAACACAAAGGAAAAATTATTGTTAAACATAAGGATACATCAAGTTTCCTGTACAATGTTGTTAAAAATACTGTCACTTGTCGATTTTCTCTACGTGAAAAATATACTTGCCAAAACTGTAAACTTTTATTCTGCACATGTAAGAAATATTCACTTTAGGAAACTAGAACGATTAGGTATCCAAATTCCTAAATTCCCAGATTCCAAAGCCACTGTTTTTAATTATTCTAATTATGTTTTATCTAAGAGAGAAGAATTTCTATTGTCATTGGGCTTGGATTTTTGTCTACCAAATTTTAAGACAAGTTTCAATAGTTTTTATTTACCACTCGAAATTCCCTTTGGGCGACTTCGGTCGTTATAGCTCCCAGGTGGCTTGTCCGTTTTGCAAAGAGAACTCCAGAGCATTGCTCACAAAACTTTCTCAAAATTATCTAAAATGGTTTCCCTTCTTTCGTAAAGTTGATTATCTGCTGTTGAAAAACTTATCTAATAACCCCGACATTATCATAACCAGACCGGATAAAAGAAGAGGCGCGGTAATTTTAAACAAAAGCAGCTATATTCAGAAAATGGATGATACTACTAAGTTTGTTGAAATAGGAAGAACAACGTATCAACCTATATTTAACGTGAAGGATAAAATTAATAGATTACTCAAAGGTTTCAAAGATCGAACCATTATAAGTGAAAACACTTACCAAGAATTATGTTGTTCTGGCTCATCATATGGTGTATACATTATTTGGACTTCCGAAGATACACAAAGACTGTGTTCCACTACGCCCAATCTTGGCTGCCTATAACAACCCTAATTATTGGATAGCAAAATACCTAGTACCAATGTTACAGCCATCTGCAAATAATGAATGTCTTGCTCAATTCAGCTAACCTTGTGCCTGATATTTTACCACAAGATGTTGACTTGTAGCCTATATGGTTAGTTTTGACGTCACACCTCTTCTTACTAATATACCGTTGCAGGCGACGGTTGACATTATCTTAGATAAAATCTTTTACGATGATAGTGTTTTATATTATGGTTTTAATAAAGATGATTTTAGAAACTACTGCAAACTGCAGTGCAGGACACTCACTTTATTTTTAACAACAAAATATTTAAACAAGTTGATGGCGTTTCAATGGGGTTATAAGGTTGTCCAAAAAATACGACAGAACTGTGAGACTGATTTTGACAAAAAATGTACACGACTTCCTTAAAAGGACCGCGGCCTTATCTGGATGAAGGCTCGCTGCATAAAGGGCATATGTGTGACCTGGGTCAACCAATTATACAAATACATATATACACTTTGAGAAACAAAATATAAGTCATGATATATGACCTGCCAAACAATTGTTACAATAAATAATAATATGTTATTAATGTCGTCTGGTCTCATATTTACGTAATTCAACAGTAGGACACTTCCGATGGCCGTGACCCGACGACCTCGGGTCACGGAGTCCTCTAAGGTGAATGCTGGAAGGTCCCTTACAGAAAACGGGGCGGAGGAGAACGCGTTTCAGGGGAGACCTTACAGTACTCCCCCCCAAGACGTTTGTGACGTCTGATTAATTCCTGTAACGTGAGGGAGGGCGGAAGGTTCCCCTGGATTTTGAAGTGAAAATTAAGGAAGGGTCACTGTCTTTGGTGTCCTCCTGCAGGATACCAGCCCCTTGGTGGCCCTGGGGGGGGATCGACTGCTCTGGGAGGACGTCCCCGTTTCTTCCTCATGCCCAGTTGACGTGCGATAAGGGGGGCCTTGGTGGCCCGTTGACCCTCGTCACCTTTTGGATCATCTTCGTCAGGCAGAAAGGCTGGTTTCAATCGGTCTATGGAGACCCAATCTTGCCTCCCATGGATGTGAAGCTGGTAGGCCTTCCCATTACGCCGAAGTACTTTGAAGGGGCCCTGTACGGATTTGTTAGGGGGAGCCGTACTGCATCGTCCCTGACGAAGACCTGCTTGCAAGATGATAAGGCTGGGGGAATGTAGACTGGGGTCCTCGCTTGGAAGGATCGCCTACAAGGTACAAACTTGTTGGCTATCTCCCGTAGCCTCTGCTTGGTGATGTCCTTCCTTCCTTCAACCAGTTCTCTCAGCACGGTCAGTGTTTCCCCATAGACTTTCTCGACAGGGGACGGCTCGCCGTTGGCCCGTGGGGTGGTCCTGAGGCCGAGGAGGACCTAAGGTAGCTGGTTCTTCCAATTTTCTCCTGAACACCTTGCTGTAAGGGAGGCCTTTAGTGAACGGTGAAACCTTTCCACCATCCTGTTTGCCTTGGGGTTGTAAGATGTTGTGGTGTGGTGTTTGGTGCCCAGGAGCTGGGTCAGGGCGGCCCATAACTCCGACAGGAATGCCGAGCCCCTATCTGTGGATATGTCGTCCGGGACTCCGAACTGGCTGATCCAACTGGTGAGGAGAGCTTCTGCACATGCTGTAGAAGTTGCTTCGGTCATCGGCGTTGCCTCTGGCCATCTGGTGGAGCGGTAGACGACTGTTAGGATGTACCTGGCTCCTCCTGAAGGAGGTAGGGGGCCAACGATGTCGACGTGGATGTGTCCGAAGTGTCTCCTCGGCTGCGGGAACTCTCCTACTCCCGATTCTGTGTGCCTACCGATCTTGCTTCTCTGGCAGTGGAGGCATTGCTTGGCCCAGGTCCTGGCGTCCTTTCGCATCCCGTGCCACATGAATTTTTCCGTCAGGAGGCGCAAGGTGGTACGGCCCGAGGGGTGGGAGAGGCTGTGGATCACGTCGAAGACCTTCTTACGTCGGGAGGCCGGGATAAGGGGACGGGGACGGCCCGTGCTGGTGTCGCAGAGGAGGGTGAGACCTGAATTTCCGAAGGGCACATCCCTCCACATCAGGGAAGTGTAGGCGGTACGGTAGGCGGGTGTCTCTGGGTCGACAGCCTGTTCACGGGCAAAGCCTTCATAATCGATCCCGAGCTGGATGGAGTTGACCTCAATCCTGGAGAGGGCGTCTGCTAGGATTGCTCTTGCCAGGGATATAATGGATGGAACAGGAGAACTCCGCCAATGCTGCTATATGCCTCTGCTGCCTTGCCGACCAAGCGTCACCCACCTTCGTGAAGGCGTGGACCAGGGGTTGGTGGTCTGTCCACAGGATGAAGGATGTCCCCTCCAGGAGGAACTTGAAGTGTCTCACCACCACGTAAGCGCCGAGGAGCTCCCTGTTGAACGTGCTGTATCGTGCCTCGGTGGGACTAAGTTTCTTGCTGAAGAAGGCCAAGGGGTGGGGTATGCCGTGGATTACCTGTTCCAGGACGGCACCACAGGCGACATTGCTGGCGTCTGTTGTCAGGTGCAGAGGGGCACTGGGGTCATGGTGTGCCAACATCGCTGCCTTGGCGAGGGATGCCTTCGCTTTGTGGAAGGCCTGGTCCTGTTCTGGTCCCCACACCAAGGATTTGGGGCGTCCCTTCAGAGCCTCTGTCAGGGGGGCCATGGTGTAGTCAACCCCCGGAATGAATCTCCTGTAATAGTTCACCATCCCGAGGAACTCCCGAAGGGCCTTGATTGATGTGGGTGCGGGGAACTTCTCAATGGCCTTGACCTTAGAAGACAGGGGGTGGATGCCCTTGGTGGCGATTTCGTGGCCCAGGAATTCGATTTTCTCCACCCCGAAGGTACACTTGTTGAACCGCACGACGAGCCCGTTGTCATTCAGCTGTTTGAGGACAGCCCACAGGTGCTGAAGGTGTTCCTCCCGTGACCTGGAGAATATGAGTATGTCGTCTACATAGCAGACGCAGAAGTCCAGGTCACCGAGGATGCTGTCCATCAGACACTGGACGGTCGCCCCTGTGTTCCTCAACCCGAAGGTGGAGAATGCAAAGACGAAGGAACCTGGAAATAGGACTTCAGGAGGTCCACTTTGGAGAATATTTTGGCCCCATGGAATGAAGACGTCAAGTCCTGCATGTTCGGCAGGGGGTAGTGGTCTGGCTCTGACACTGTGTTCAGATGGCGATAGTCCCCACAGGGTCTCCAGGTGCCGTTGGCCTTCTTCACCATGTGGAGGGGGGAGGCCCAGGGGCTAGAGGCCTTCCTGCAGATACCCATCCTTTCCACCTCTGCGAATGCCTTCTTCGCCTCCTGAAGGCGCTGCTGGGGAAGCCGTCGGAACTTGGCGTGGACTGGGGGCCCCTTCATTGATATGTGATGGTAGATACCATGCTTTGCAGGGGTTCCGGGCGTCAGACGGAGTTCTGGCTTGAACACTCCAGGGAACTCCTTCAGGAGGTCACCGTACTGGTGGAATCCTATGGAGCAGAGGGTGGTCTCACAGGGGCCGGTGGATAGGGGCAGGGCCTGACAGGTCCTCATATCGATGAGGCGCCTCCGACCCACGTCTACTCCTAGGTCGTAGTGGGTGAGGAAGTCCACCCCTAGAAGCGGGGTTCTCACATTGGCGATGATGAACTCCCAGTTAAAGTTCCTCCCGAGGATGGAGACCGAAAGAGGCCTGGTTCCGTAGGAGGGGATGGGGGACCTGTTTACTGCTGTCAGGTGGGTTGTCGCGTCCGGCGGGCACCGGAGGTCTTCTCCTGAGGGTGGAAATACTGAGCGGATGGCCCCAGTGTCCACCAACATCATCTTGCTGGAGGTTGCCTCCCTGGCGTAGAAACCTACTGACGAGGGTTTCCATGGCCCCTGAAGTACTGCTGCTGAGTAGTTGCGGGTGGCCTGTTGGCCAGGCCGCCTCCCGGCCCATTTTTTGGATGTGCGAATGAGCAGGGGGGCCGGCATAACTTGGCGTATTTGCCGAACTTCTTGTGGAAGTGACAAATGCCAGGTATCTCCTCTTTGCGGTGGGGGGGTGGCTTTTTCTTGACGACAGCGCAGATGGGATCTTCGGGGACTTCCTGAAGGAGGATGGCGTTGGTAGAGGGCACCGCAGCTGCAGTCTTCCTGGTCGCTTGTACAACCTCCATCAAGCGGTGAGCGGTCTCGACGAGGACGTCCCAGGGCAGGCTGAAGGGGTCCGGGATCTGGGATAGGACCTCTGGATGTAGCTGATGCAGGAAGATCTCTGCTGATAGGTCGACCTGTCTACGCAGGCCGTAGATGTCCGTATCGGGTAGGTGAGGGAAGTCGTCAATGGCGTTCATTATGTCCCTGGGGTCCCCATCTCTCCTGGAGTTGAGGGCGAGGTCCATCAGGCGGGATGCCCTCTCGGAGACTGACGCTGTGCAGGCCTCGAGGAGCTTATCTTTAAGCCGGAGGAATGTTACTGGGTCCCCCTGGGAGTGGAGCCACGTCGCGACCTTCTTGTAGATTTCCTCCAGCAGGGCGTTGATGGCAATATCAGCCTGGAGGACGGCACCCGTCAGGCCGGCGGCTCGGAAGTTCCCTTCTACCCTGTAGAACCATCCCTCAGGGTTGTCCTGGGTGTAAGGGGGCAGTCGGACGGTTGGGGCGGCCTTCAGCTGCTTTGGTGCACGCGGTGCGGGAACAGGCAAAAGTTGGGAGACGGACAGGTTGCGGGGGGTAGGTGTCGGCCGTGGCGTAGAGGTGCGCAGGAGTGAGTGAGGCCGGTTGTCTCCTGATGCGTCGGCTACCGAGGGACCGAGTGTAATGGATCTGTCTGCCATGTTTTTTGTTCAAACCTTATTAATATCTCGAGCACCAAAATGTACAAGGAGTACACCGTAATTGGTCCGCTAATGGTGCGGGAGACCTACCGACGAATGTCGGAATGGCCGAACGCCCAGTGGGCGCCGTATTGAGTCCATTAGGGGCGTGAAGTTTTCATCCGAGCCAAAACTAAGCGCCGTAGTTAGTCTGTTAATGGCTCGGAGAAATACTCCTTGGGTCACCAATATAAGGTTGTCCAAAAAATACGACAGAACAGTGAGACTGTTTTATTGACAAAAAATGTACATGACTTCCTTAAAAGGACCACGTCCTTATCTGGATGAAGGCTCGCTGCATAAAGGGCATATGTGTGACCTGGGTCAACCAATTATACAAATACATATATACGACTTTGAGAAGCAAAATATAAGTCACGGTATATGACCTGCCAGACAAATGTTACAATAAATAATAATATGTTATTAATGTCATCTGGTCTCATATTTACATAATTCAACAGAAGGACACTTCCGATGACCACGGAGTCCTCTAAGGTGAAGGCTGGAAGGTCCCTTACAGAAAACGGAGCGGAGGAGAACGGGTTTCAGGGGAGACCTTACAGGGTCTCCACTCGGCCCCTTTATGACTAATGCTTTTATGTGCACTTTTGAGGAACAAATATTGGATGGATGCCCCTTATCTTATCGCCCTCTCTTTTATAAGTGATATGTCGATGACACTTTCGCCTTGTTTAGATCCCGTGAGGCAGCCGAAACTTTCTTGGAATATATCGATGGCCTAAACACTAATACAATTCTCAATTGAGCACGAACATGACAACCAACTTGCTTTTTTAGATATTTTAATTACTCGAACAGAACGTGGTTTTAATACGAGTGTTTTTAGAAAAACGACATTCACAGGTCAGGGTACAAACTTTTATAGCAGTTGTTCTCAACATTTAAATTAAGCAGTATCTCCACGCTGCTAACTGGCAGAACTTCCACAGTGAAATTCAGTTTTTGTCCCAGTTTTTCAAAAACAGTTCGTATCCTCCATCCTTATTCTACAAATACGTGAAGTAGTTCTTGACTAATAGACTTCATCCAAGTCATTCTATTCCAAACGTGCCCAAATTATCAATGTATGCCTCTATTCCTTTTATTCATTCCAGTGCATTTAAATTACAGATACAAAAAGTAATCCACAATACTTTTCTGGCATTAGATATTAAATTGATATCTAAAAATCCTAAAACCCTGGGCTCCTTGTTCTCCCACAAGGATAAACTCCCGGCTTTGATGCGGTCTTTGGTAGTTTATTGTTTTACTTGCCCAAAATGTAAGACTGGGAAATATGTGGGAGCCACCAAAAGATTGCTCAAAGTCTGGATAGATTCCCATCTCGGAGTCAGCCATCGTACGGGATGCACTTTGAAAACCAAAGAATCCTCTAGTATAAGAGAACATACTAATAAATGTAGAACTTTATTTACAAATGATGATTTCCGTATCGTGGCCCAAGCACCCAATGACTATGTATATATATATATATTATATATACTGTATATATATATATATATATATATATATATATATATATATATATATATATATATATATATAGTATATATATATATATATATATATACACTGTGTATATATGTTATCCCCCTTTCAGATCAAACACTCCTTTTTAGAAAGTGTTACGTAACGGGCGTTTGCAGCCTACCCCGAAGGCATGGTAACTCCGACCCTTATTCCCCCTCTAACACTCCCCCACAGGTTTCCCCTCTCCCCTGACACTCACTCTACTTTTTTTCTCTCTCTCTCTCGGCACTCGCTTCATCTCGCGCATTCCCTCTCTCTCTCTCTCTCTCTCAGACAGCACAAAGATCTCTTTCGTTCTCGCGTTCCACATTAAAGAAATGAAATGGACCATCTAAGGAAACGCAATCTTTCCTACAAAAATAGATTTATTATTTAAAGCAACCCAACAAGTAGTGAATAAACAAAGCAAAGATTAAAATGTATCATAAATGAAATTATCAAGTAAAAAACATCTAACACAAGATTTAGTCTCAGTCCAACTAAAAATCTGATTGTGGCTAATAGCCTGCAAATTCAAAAACTCTAACATACTCTATCTTAGACATTGTAAGTCTAGTCTCAAAAGTCTACCACATGAGAAAAATGGACATTCCCACAAAGTCATCACCACCACAATGTTCTCACCACAATGTTCCCACAGACATCTGTCGAAAGAATTAAGCACAAATAATAATCTCCCAAAAATATGCAAGTGCAAAACATAATAATGAAAAGTCTAAAATGCATGAGTAAATAGCCTACTGGTAAATAGAACACAATAAAATAGAATATAAAAATGGTAAAAAGGTTATGTTCACTTCCCACACAAGTTCAAAAATGTCTTGAAACATGGTAAAAAACATAAGTTCACAATTCACACAGAAAAACGAAGAGTCTGAACTTTACCTTATTCTGCCAATTCTAAGAGATTGCAACACTCAAGCTAATGTCTTGACGATCTCGCTCTAGCTTCGCTAATGAACATCCGGACTAATTTTTGGTCAGAATTAGACACAAAATCTAGATTTCCTAACCTACGAACTTATGTACCCACATACCAACTCGGTCATATGACTCGCATACCAGAGCCAATATTGTGTGTTCATCAAACAAACGGCTGAAGTAACCAAACTATTTGCTGAATGCAACGATTTGCAACTGTCTGTCTTGACCCACTACCACCTTACAGCAACTTCTCTTCCATCACACCTTATAAAACAGTAATGTTAAAATGGCCATATTTTTCTAAAATATATATATTATATACTGTATATATATTATATATACTATATATATATATATATATATATATCTATCTATATATATATATATATATATCTATCTATATATATATATATATATATATATATATATATATATATATTGTGACAAGTGTCCAGTGTCTGTTCTTCAAATCAAACCTGGTATCTAAGTGCTTGCCCCGGAGTCTAAGGCACCATTTATATATGGTGACCCTGGAGTGTCCAGTGTCTGTTCTTCAAATCAAACCTGGTATCTAAGTGCTTGATATTTGATTACCAAACTTACCATTTATTCAACAATTATAGTTACCTCACAAAAGCCAGACACCTGAACCCTCATCACACATACAAAACAATTGATTTCTCTAAAGGCAATAGTGATCCCTTATAAAACTTATCAATCATGAAAGAAAGCAGATTAAGTTTGTTAAACAGGTGTGAGGTAAAATCTAAGGGCGTCACTCCATTAACATTATAAAAGTTCAAGTATTTCTATTTATTTCATTTCCCTGGTTCGAGCTCACTTCAATTACTTGAAGGAAAACATCTCACTTACCACTCTATCTCTAATTCAAATCAAAATTACTGGTGGGTCAATGAATGAAACTCTGATATAATATTTAAATACAAAAATTTATTTCTAAATTCAAAGATTATACATGACATTAACAGTCTCAGGGAAATTTATTATTACTTGAAAACAAAACAAAATTGGACTAAATCTGAATTAATCATCAGTCAAAATTAAATCAGAAATTAATTTATTAATTAATCAAAAATTATTCAAGAAAGATTTAAATTGTTAAATAACAAAATTTCAATTGTAAAGTGCTAAACAAAATAAGGCAAATAAATCAATCATGTAAAAACGTGGATACAAAAGACACAGAAATATACTCTGCAAAAGATTAAATATCAAAAAATGTAAAGCAAAAATTTAAGGCAATAGCAAACACACCACATATATGTATGAAAGAAAAATTCTTCAAAAGATAAAGCATAAAACATATAACACGAAAAAATACTAAAAAAAAGTGAAAAGGTATCTTTACATATAACCACTCTAAATATTACTTTTAGTGCACTAAACCAATAATTATGTTACAATACCTTGGTACCAAATTGCTTCGTGTTTTTAATCAGGCGCCATTACACACACACTTAATAAAATACACTGTTCAGATAACTCAGACACATTTACTAAGGAATTAAACAGTTAAAGGATATGAGTGACCATCGTCTACCAAAATATCAATTACATTAAAATGGGACATTCGTAATCCCGAGAGAGAGAGAAAGAGAGAGAGAGAGAGAGATTGGGAGTGAAAAAAAGCAGCTCCTTTCCGCACGGATAATGGTCTCTCAATGACGACTCCTCTGTATGGGCGTCTATCTACGTGGTAGGTTTTTCCACAGTGTTTTTTCGAGTCCCCTAACATCTTGTACACTAATGGATTTAGTCATATGAGAAGGTGTTAATCTCAGCAAGTTTTGAATACTAACTAAACAAATTGCATCTCTATAGAACAATCAGCCTCTGTCCCTCCTCTCTACATGCCTACCGTCCTCTCTCAAACCATATAGCGTTTAATCACTGTAACTTTACGCTAACTCTTTTACGGCATATGCACATCTGAACATAAGATTATACAGTATACAACAATACACACATACACACGGGGAGATTACTGCATTATGAAAACCACAGCATAAGACTCCTCCCCCCCAGAAGATTGGTTATCCAGGGGTTGAATCCAATGATTCACAACGGGATAAGTAATCAGCAACCACGTTGTTCTTACCTGAAATATGCTCTACCTATTATAGGGTTGCAAGCACAGAGACCACCGAGTGAGTCTCTGGTTGTGATTCTTGATCTGCTGTAAAAACGTGAGCGGATTGTGATCAGACAGCACTAAAATCTCTTCATTCCTAGGTCTGTTTACATACACTTCAAACCTTGTCAATGCTGTGATTAAGGCTAGAGTTTCTTTTTCGATCGTGGAACACACTTTCTGATGCTTTTTCAGTTTCGAAGACATGAAACATATGGGATGCAAAAGTTCACTTTCATCTTCTTGAAGTAGTACAGCTCCAATTCCACAGTCAGAGGCATCAACTTGTATCACAAATTTCTTATTGAAGTCTGGAGCCCGAAGTACTGGTCTTGAAGTTAAAATGGCTTTTACCCTCTCAAAGGATTCTTGACATTCTGTAGTCCAAACAAACTTAGCTTTGGGACTAGTTAAGCCTGTTAAGGGGGCTTCTACAGCTGAGAAATTCGGGCAGAAACGTCGATAGAATCCTGCCATGCCCAAAAATCTCTGTAGCTGTTTTCTAGTAGTAGGTGGGGTAGCCTTATGGACACCCTCTACATTAGCATTTACTGGAGCGAGAAGGCCTTTCCCAACTTCAAATCCAAGATACTGCACAGTTGCCTTCCCGAACTCACTCTTCTCTAGGTTGACTGTTAGTCCTGCTTCCCTTAGTTTCTTGAAAACTTTCCTCAGGATCTTCAGATGCTCTTCCCAGGTTGTAGAGTAAATGACTATGTCATCCAGATATACACCTACTCCTTCTATGGACCCTAGCAGTTGATCCATCACTCGTTGAAACGTTGCAGGTGCATTCATCAGACCAAATGGCAGAACAGTATACTGATAAAGTCAAAAAGGAGTAATAAAAGCTGACAGCAACTTAGCATTCTCATCTAAGGGAATTTGATAGTATCCCTTCAACAAGTCTATCTTGGAGACAAACTTGGCTTGCCCAACATTATCAAGTAACTGATCTATAAGAGGCAAGGGATAATTGTCAGCCACACTGATGGAATTCAGTTTCCTATAATCAGTACACATCCTAAATGAGCCATCCGGTTTCTTCACTAAACACATGGAGAACTGTAGTGACTTGAACTGGGTTCTGCTAATCCATGCTGTAACAAATATTCAACTTCTTTCTTCAAAACATCTCGATGATAAGGTGATAGGCGATAAGCTCTCTGTTTGAATGGTCTGCCATCTTCTTGGATCTTGATCTCATGCTTGATCAGATCAGTACACCTAGGTACATCTGCAAACAGTTCTGTGAAGCTTCTAATCACTTCACACAACTCACCACCTTGCTCAACACTCAGATGTTTCAGTTTATCCTCCAAATTTTCCAAAATTGAAGAATTATTCATCTTGCTTTCAGCTCCCAATTCATATCCATCGTCGTCTTCTGTAGTTGAAGTTGTCTGGGTTATTGACACAGTTTCCATTTTGGTTTCTGAGAAGTAAGGTTTTAAGAGGTTTATATGTACCTTCCTTTTATGTCTTCGTCTTTCTGGTGTTTCAGTTACATAAGTTCTATCACTTAACCTCTCAATTATCTTGTAAGGACCTTGAAACTTGTTGGAAAGGGGAAATCTCTTGACAGGTAGAAACACTAACACTTGTTGACCAACACTAAAATTTCTTAGCTTAGTCTTCATATCATATCTCCTTTTCATTTTCTCTTGACTCAGTTTCAGATTTCCTAAAGAGAATTTTCTAATCTCTTCCAATCTTTTCCTCAAGTTCTTTACATACTCTCCTTGGACTTCCACTTGATTTTCTTCCCAATTTTCTGCAAGAATTTTCAACGGTCCTCTCACTTCTTTACCAAAAATCATCTCGTTAGGTGAACAACCCATGCTTTCTTGATAAGCATTCCTAATTTCAAATAACATCAATTGTACACCAACATCCCAGTCTCTGCCTGACTCAGAACAATACTTAGTCAGCATACTTTTCAATGTCTGGTGAAACCTTTCCAAGGCTCCTTGAGTCTCTGGGTGATACGCAGTGGACAACTGTTGTCTCATTCCTAACAAGTTCATCACATCCTGAAACAGTTTGGAAGTAAAATTGGTTCCTCTATCACTTTGTACAATTCCAGGTATCCCAAACTTTGAGAAAAACTCCACTAGTTTCTCAGCAACTATCATAGCAGATATGTTTCTAACAGGGATTGCCTCAGGATATCTTGTCACATGACACATCAATGTTAACAGATACTCATGACCCTTCTTCGTCTTCGGCAGTGGTCCAACCATATCTATAATCACCTTGCTGAAGGGTTCTCCTCTAACTTCTATAGGTTGCAGGGGGGCTTTCTGAATGGTTTCATTAGGCTTTCCAGCTATCTGGCAGGTATGACACTCCCGACAGAACTTGCTAACATCTTTGTGAAGTCCAGGCCAGAAAAAATATTTCATGGTCTTCTCCACAGCCTTCCTGATTCCCATATGTCCAGACCCATGAGCTACTGCTACTACTTGCTTCCTCAATGGACGTGGGATCAAAATTTTATGATATTCACCCCATTCAGCATCTCCTGGTATATCTGGAGGTCTATGCTTTCTCATCAGCAAACCTTTCTTCAGATAATAACAGGTAGGAGTTTGTTGCATCTCTTCTTGATCAACAACTCTGAAAAACAACTCAGCTAAGGATACATCCTTTTTCTGCAGTTCCATTAGCTTCTCCCTGGTCACCTGACCAACTTCAAGGGTTGAGCTCTCAGTATCTGCTAACTCAGCTACTGTAGTTTCACTGTTATCTTCAGGAACATCTTGACTACTCAGAGTCTCTTCAGGGACGACAGCTTCTTGGGAAACCTCTTCTTGGTCAACATTAGGGGAAACATCATTTCCCTGGAACAACTCTTCCAAGCTCAAAGATCCTTCTTGAGTGGGTAAATCCTCAGTCTTTTCACTTGCAGGCATAGTCCTCTTCATACTCCTAGTAGTCACACAGCTAGGAAACAGGTGGGGGTTATTCTTCTCAATGGTTTACCTGTCACTATAGGACAAGGAACAAATGGCACACTACCAACTTCATTCCCTAACAGAACATGTACACCTTCAACAGCCAGTGAGTCCTTTACAGCAAAATCAACATCTCCTGTCAGTAATTCACATGACAGGTGTAAGCAGCATATAGGAGTTACCTCTTCTCCTCCTATACTCTTCAAAATAACAGAATCTCCTGTAAGATTCTCCTCCAACTGGGGGTGAGCACCACGGACTACCACACTATGGTTGCTCCCTGTATCACGTAGCACCTTGACTGGTACCTTCACACTTCCTCCTGGAGTTGTCAGCGTACCCTCATAGATATATGGCTTAAAAGCCTCCAAACTGCTCAGCCACTCACTGTTTGAAGTTACATTTCCACTAGTTGCTAAACATTCAGCTTGTTTAGTCTCAGTCTTCACTGGAGCTTGACTCCTCCCCACATTGTTCTTTATAGTCTGTTTCACCTGGTCATTTCTTACTACCTGACCAACTGGTTTGGACTGCCAATGTGTCTGATGACACTCCCGACTGAAGTGTCCCGCTCTTCCACACTTGTAGCAAACAACATTATGTGGCGGAATTCAAAACCACAAAAAAAAAACAGTACACAACACTCACCCTGGTCCTCAGTTGCTGGAAGATGGAGTAAGGCGTCCACGGTCGCCAACACAGCACACAAAAAAAACACAAACCCAACCAAAACAGAAAAACACACGACTCACGAACATACAGCAACAAGAACAGCACACTAACAAGGAAAAACAACAACTCTGAATCAGCACACAAACAAACTGTTTTAGACCAAAAAAAACGACTGACCGGCACTAGCTCTGACTCAAAAACTGCCTTCAAAACCGAAAAATCCTCACATATATTCCACAGACAGACAGCGCCATAAACAAACTAACGACCTCATCCCTCTTCCAACAACCGAAGCACTCACTAACGACAATTACTCTCTCTCTCTCTCTCTCTCTCTCTCTCTCTCTCTCTCTCTCTCTCTCTCTCTCTCACAAAACGTTGGGAAATGCTAAATAAAAACAAATTTATTCATCCCTCTATATTTCTCCCCACTTTTTAGCATTTCCCAACCAACACCTTTCACACCTCTTTCAAATCGCCTTACGCAACACCCACGGATGCTCACTAGCAGGTCCTCTAGATCGCGTTCGCGGCACGCAATCATTCTCTCAGAATCATTCTCTCTTCTAGCAACATTCAAACTCATCATCTTCTCCTCCATTCTCTCTCAGATTCACGCTATCTTCTTCACTATTACCACTCTCAATTTCATCCACAATCTCATCTATACCCTCTAACTCGTTCCCAAATACCTCCCCCAATTCTTCAACTAACCCATCCCATTCACTCATTGACCTTTCCAATTCTTGCAACGATTCATTCATGCTTTCAATCACTCGTATATTACTGCTACGCTCTCTTACTCTTACACTTTCGCTCACCTCCAACCGTTCACTAACCCCTACACGTTCAGTCAACTCAGTTATATCAAACCCGCATATGCTATCGTTCTATCCATACCATCCCATTCATCCGTATTACACGCTTTATCACTCATTTCCACTTTGGCACTCACACCTATCACACAACTTACGACCATTCAGTTTTTTACGTTCTTCCCTTTCTTACGTTTTTACCATACTCTATCAAAACAAATTGCTGATCCTCCATACACAAGCTCTCATGCATACTTGGTTCACCCCATTCGATTTCAACCATTTATACACCCCATTCTCTCTCACATATTCCGGTACATCCTTCCATCTACGCAACTGGTTGTGATGCGCTCTCATTTCTCTCACACTACCATCTACACATACTTCCCCTACAACATAACTAAGCCCACTGGGACCAACTTCCAACACTTCATACGGACCCTCAAATTTTTCACGCACTTTATTTACATTCAACCGCCCTTTCTCGATTACTTCTTTCAACACTTTCTCGCCCACCTTGTAACTTTCAAACATTTCATGCGCCTTCTTCCATACCTCCCTATCATTCTCAGATAGACCCAATCTCTGTCTCACTATCTTTTCAAAATTTAACACATATTTACACGGAGACATACCAATACCCTTATGCACAGTGGCGTTGTATACCCACAACGCTCGCCCAACGTTTACATCCCAATCATTATCACATTCACTCATCATGCGTAATATCTCTGTCAATGTTCTCACCGTTCGTTCCGCCAACCCATTCGCACTGGGCATATACGGCGTAGAGTACACATGTTCTATGCCCCAATCACGCAACATTTGCTCAAACTCCCATCCAACAAATTCATGCCCATTGTCACTCAACATTCGCGTCGGCTTGCACACACACATTGGCAACATCACTTGACCCACCATTCTCGCTACAGTCTCACTCTTTTTGTTCCGAATCGCTACCGCATATGCAAACTTACTCAAATGATCTACCATTACAACCATTCCACATGTCCTCTAGCAGTCACAGGCAACGACACACAATCAATCACAACCATCTCAAATAACTTTTTCATCTGCAATCGCAACACAGGTGGATTCGCATGCACACTTTGATACTTACCCTTCTGACAGTCCGCACACGTAATCGCTACATCCGCACAAATTTTACTCAATCCAGGCACATACAATCTCTCTCTCATACATTCCCATAATTTATTTTTCCCCAGATGCCCAAACCTATTATGCACCAATAAACACATACCCACGGCTGCGTCTTCCGAAAATACTGGCACATACACTTCCCCATCCCATATTCCTTCCTGATGCAAAAAATAAACTATACCTTTACATACAACAAATCTCTTAGCACTTCGCTTATACACTTCTAACTCAGACGGCCAACTTCCTACTCTTACACCCCCTAACACACACTCTCTTAACATATTTATTTTCATGCACTGATTTTGCATCTGCTTAATTTCCTCTTCACTCAACAAATCATTTTCACTCCTTGCAATATCTACCATACCTACAAAACTAGTTTTAGACACATCCTCCTTTAACCTTCGTTATTTCCCTGCCACCCTTTCCTAAAATTCCCCGACGTCCACACTTATATCATGCATTCTCATAAAATCAATTCCTAATAAAAACATGTTGGCATATCATTCTCATCCATGACTACAAAATTATGCATTATTATTTCAAATCCCCTAACTGAATTTTTAATTGTACCTCCTCCCATACTAACACACTCCCTTGTCCCAAACCATGTATCCTTACACTCGTTGATTTTCTTTTTATATCCCAATCGCACCTTTCCAATTCACTAACTACTGTACTACTCACTAACGACACTTGTGCTCCCGTGTCTACCAAACTACAATATTTATTCTGATCCACCACTACATTCGTTACTAATTTACCTTTCGCTTCATGCATACACGCTCTCACGGCTACATTCACCTGCTTAGCTTCCTCACAACCATCCTCATCGCATTCATCTTCAACGATATCCTCAACCCTACCCGTTATTCCCTCATTTTCCCCACAATCACCTTTCTTAACCAGCCAGCTACAAGTATCCTTTCCACAGTGAACATTTAAAATCACATTTGTACCATTTTCATTCACCCTTCCTTTATACTCCACCGGCCTATTCCATCCAAAGAACAATCGTACTGTAATTTTAAACATTTCAGCCACTACCAACAACACTTGCACTAACTTTTCCTCCTCATCTAATTCCCTTCCTTCTCTCGCACTCCTCCTTCCGGCATCTCATTCATCACCTTTTCACGTAACTTCGTTCATGCTTGCAGGTACTCCGTCAATCAACCCATTTGTTTCCAAATTACTCAACCCCCCAAACAGACATTCCCACACTCGATTCTCCCCTACATACTGTTGCTTTACCACAAATCCTACAGGTACTTGGTCCTAACCCTATCATCTCGTTCAGTCCACATACGCGACATAGCATCTGCAACAATATTCTGTCTACCTTGTACATACTCTACTTTAAAACTAAACTCATTCAAATCCTCTATCGTTCTCGCAATTCTAGCATTCACACTCTCCTTTTTTAACCATATATACTAGCGGTCGATGGTCCGTCCGTATCACAAAATCTACCCCATACAAAAATACTTTCAACGCTTTCACACAAAACCTTATTGCAGCCAATTCCTTTTCAATCACCGAATATTTCAACTCTGCCTTTCCAAACGCCTTGCTCACATACACAATTACTCTCAATTGTTCTCCCCCATTCGCCTTCTGCATTTGTACCAAGCATCCTCCCATACTATATTTACTTGCATCCGTATACAGTTCTAGTTTATTCGCATTCTCACTATAGTCCGGAAAGCCAGCGTCACGTCTCTTGCAGCCTCCTCTTTCAATCTCTCGAACGCTTTGATCATTCGCTCATCCCATTTCAATCTTACACAATTTCTCTTCCCCGTCCATTCAGTAAGTGGTTTCCCGATCCCTGAACAATCTTTTATAAACTTCCTTCCAAACTCAATTAAACCTAAAAATCCTTTCAACTCACGCACGGTCCGGGACGTGGAAATTCTTTACCTTATTCACGAACTTATCACTCTTCCTTACACCTCTTCCACTCACCATAAGCCCTAGGAATTCCACCTCCCCAGCCAACCAAGCACACTTTTCAAGTTTTACTTTTATTCCTACTTCTTCCAACCTTTTAACACTCGTTCAAGCAGTTCCATATTCTCTTCTACAGTTTCACTCGCAATCAAAATGTCATCTATAAAAAGTTACCTTCTTGCGATCAAACCCAGCCAGAACCACATTCATTGTCCTTTGGAAGGCAGCAGGCACATTAGCCAGTCCGAAACTCAATCTTCGGAACTGGTAGTGGCAGGAACCACTAGAAAAGGCCGTAATATGCCTGCTCCCCTCCTCCAGAGGCATCTGGTAATAGCCCCTTACCAGATCTAATTTTGTAAACACTTTCATTCCATTTATCTTGTACACACAATCAGACACCACATTCATCGGGAATCGCTCTTTCACAGTTACTTCATTCACCTTCCGATAATCCACACATTCGCAAACTTCCATCTGGCTTACGTACCAGTACAATGGGGCTATTCAGGCGCTCGTACTCCTTTCAATCACTCCCACCCTCTCAAGCTCCTCACACTGCTCCTCTATCTCACGATTGATAGACGGAGAAAAATGTCGGGGACGCTGATATATGGGGTGTCGTCTTCCAGAACTATTTTAAATTCGGAAGCTTCGATCCCCAAAATCCTCGTCTCCACGACTCAATGCCCCCCGCCTATCCCACAACATTCTCCTCAATCGTTCTCTTACATTATCACTTACATTTTCATCTACCTTTACTCTTTCCTTCAACTCCTCATACGTCCAATCATTAACTCCTTTCAAATCACCTGCCGTACCTTCACGTACCTCTCATCATCCACATTCACCAACGTACGTAATATTCCCACACAATCTCCCTCACATATTCCTCGGACTTGCTTCTTCCTGACACTCGGCAATGACGTTATATATACCCTCGGATCTCCATGTTCAAAACCCCATCATATACACACACATTTGCCCTGACTAATTTATTTATGTCTATTCCTCAACCACATACTCACACCTATCATTGTTGGCTATCCCAAGGCTATCCGGCCATGCCACTTTCACACTCACAACTTCTCCAATCTCATGTGGCACTTTTACCCTCTCTGTCGCAATTGCAGGCACTCTCTTCCACAATTTTTGCTCAACCCTACCATCCTTCCCCAAATACAAATCCCCAAGCACATCCCCTTTCATACGTAATTCAATTACGTTCATACTAGGACGGACCAAGGGCATTTTTTCAAAAACTCACATCCCAATAAAATATCATATTTATCATTGTACTCTCAATCACACAAAAATCACTTTCATCCATCACTACACCCCCAATTTCTAACCGTTCACACACTCTTCCAACCACTGCTACCCCTAAATTTCCAATCCCTCTTACTTCCCCCTGACAGTTCCTAATCTCACACATATTCCTCAATTTCTCACATCCATTCTTAAATATGACATTAATACTACACCCGGTAACTACTAAGGCAATCAATCTTACTCCCTTACAACACACTTGCACACTCATGCACTCGTCAGTCTTTCCAGCAAAACCTCCCTCATGCAACAACCCCTCACGTACATGCATCACGCACCGCTTGCATCCTGGAGGATCCACCCATTTGAACCCCCTTCACACTCAGTTTCCCGAATTCGCTGTCACAGTCACCCTCTTTCGTCTACATACACTTGATACATGCCCTTCCATTCCACATTCGTCACACTTCGCTCTCGGTTCTGAACACATTCTCGCATAATGCCCATTCTTACCACAGTTGCCACATATTACATTCACTCGGGTACCCCTACAACCATTAGCAATATGACCCACCTGTCCGCACCTGTAGCATTTAACCCCCCTATCTTTCGTACACTCCCTTACCAAATGTCCCGGTTGCCCACACACGAAACACGCTCCCAAAGCCCACCTACACTCATTCTTTGTATGTCCTTCCTTTCCACATCTAAAACACTTCGCTCGACTTCCACTCATCGACCTTCCCCTTTGTACACTACTATCCCTAACCCATCCAACCCGTTGTTCCCTTACAAACCCACCATTCATCCTCCTGGCACCTCCACATTACTTGCTCTTACACTCCTATCTATTACACTATCGGCCATTCTCATTGGGCCCCTCAACACTGCATCCCTAAAGCTTCGAACTCTGGTACCCTCTCATCTACCCCAGCCCTTACACTTACACTTCTGCTCTCTTTTATAACCCTGTCAAGCTCATAATCTTCTACAATTTCAAAATTTCTCCCCAAGTCAACCTTTCATTCGTCCATCTTTTCTTCTCCTTCCGCTTCAAGTTCACAAATTCTCTAACTCCATCTGGCACTGTCCCTAACAACTTCCGTACTAACTCCTTACATTCATCTATCCCATCATCCCCAAACTTCTTCCTTGCCAACGTCTCCAGCCTACAAGCATACAGTGACAAGGTTTCCCCAGCTTTCATTCTTGCCTCATCAAATTCATTCTTCCTCTTATACTTAACACTCGCTTTCATACGCCTCGCTTGCTCAACTAGTCTAGCTTTCACCTTGTCATACTCAACATCCCCCACACTCATAATAACCCTATACATATCAAGTAAAACCCAGTCAAATATTCTCCTAATTCTCGTGCCCACACTCTCTTACTTTCCCCATACTTATCCTGACAAAACCTTTCATACTCCCTAAAGAAACCATGCACATCCCTACTTCCATACTCATTATACTTTTCACACCAGGGTACCTCCCTCACATACATAGCCTTTCTCACTTCTTTCTCACTTTCACTCTCACTTTCTACTTTCACTCTGTCCTTTCATACCCTCTTCCGAATACAAAGAGTCCACTTCTGCACTTACATTCATCTTACTCATTACACTCTTCTTCCCCCTCTTTTTATCCACTTTTATCCACTCACCTCCATCCACCTCACTATCACTACTGCCTTCACCCCTCTCCCTTCTTTCCTGCCTTTCCCACTTCCTTACCCTTCTTACCAGTTTCCTTTCCCTTTCCTTCTTCCCTTTTTCTTCCCCTGACTTATCCTTACTTTCCCTCCGTTCCTTCCCTTGCTTTTCATTCCCTTTTCCTTACCCTGCCTTTCATTCTCTCGTTTCTTACTTCCTATTTCCACATCACTTTCATCACTCACGCTTCCATTCACTTCTTCCTCCTTTTCTTTCTCTCTTGCCCCTTCACACGTTCCAGAGGACCTGCCTCCAACAGCCCCTTCTCCAAAAACACCCTTGAACATACCTTTCACCATTTCTTCCACACCTTTCATCATTCCCTCCAACTTTTATCCACCCTCTCTTCCATTCTCTCTTCTGACTCTTTCATCTCCCCTTTCATTTCTTCTTTTGCACTTCTTAGCATTCCCCCATCTCCTCCAACTGACTCCTCAACTCCTCATTCTCACTCCTCAGCCTCCCATTCTCCTCCTCCAGCCTGCCCTGGAGTTCCCTAGCCACTCAGAGTTCCTCTCTCAGTTTCTCTATCTCACTCATCCTGACCTCTTACTCTCACTCTAGCCACCACAAACAATCCTAATAGCAATTATAAAACAGCCCCACGTTGGGCGCCAAATATAATGTGGCGGAATTTAAAACCACAAAAAAAAAACAGTACACAACACTCACCCTGGTCCTCGGTTGCTGGAAGATGGAGTAAGGCGTCCACGGTCGCCAACACAGCACACAAAAAAAACGCAAACCCAACCAAAACAGAAAAACACACGACTCACGAACATACAGCAGCAAGAACAGCACACTAACAAGGAAAAACAACAACTCTGAATCAGCACACAAACAAACTGTTTTAGACCAAAAAAAACGACTGACCGGCACTAGCTCTGACTCAAAAACTGCCTTCAAAACCGAAAAATCCTCACATATATTCCACAGACAGACAGCGCCGTAAACAAACTAACGACCTCATCCCTCTTCCACAACCGAAGCACTCACTAACGACAATTACACACACTCTCTCTCTCTCTCTCTCTCTCTCTCTCTCTCTCTCTCTCTCTCTCTCTCTCTCTCTCTCTCTCTCTCTCTCTCTCTCTCTCTCACAAAACGTTGGGAAATGCTAAATAAAAACAAATTTATTCATCCCTCTATAATTAGGCTTCTGTAATTGCCTTGCAACATTATTATATGAGGATTTTACATTAGCTTGCTGAGGGATATTACCCTGAAATGACTTGATATTACCACTTGTAGGATTCCCATTAAATCTGCTCCTGAAATTTGGATGAGACCTAAAACCTGTGCGTTGATTCTGGTACTTGACATTATAGTTCCTTCTGCTGCTTATAATGTTAAAATCCTCGCTAAGTGTAGCAGCTTTGTCAAGTTTATTCACCTCTCTCTCTCTCAGATAGGCTCTTATGTGTTCAGGAATTCCCCTAAGATATTGTTCAAGAACAACTAATTCTTCAAGATCTTCAAATGTTTTAACTTTAGCAGCCTCCAACCATCGTTTAAAACATCTTCTCACTTTGTAGGCATAATCCAAGAAAGTTATCTGGTCATCCTTTCTCAAAGATCTGAATCTTTCATTATAATATTCAGTGGTCATCTGGTAAACTTGTAGCACATTGTGTTTAAGTACCTTGTACTCTTTACACTGCTCAGCTGATAAGGCTAAATAGGCACTTCTTCCTTTACCAATGAGAACACTCTGTAACAAGACTGACCATTTATCCTCTGGCCATCCCATACCTGCAGCCACTTTTTCAAAGTGATCAAAAAACTCATCTGGAGCTTCTTCTGTAAACTTTGGAATTAACTTCTGCACTCTTACTACATCAAATGCAGGGTCTGAATCACCTTGAGTAGGGCTAGAAGGTGTTACGGGCAATTCAGCTGTAGCTTTCAACCTTTCCATCTCTCTCTTGTGTCTAGCTATTTCTCTTTCTTCTTCTGCTATTTTTCTCAATTCTTCAGCAGCTTTCTCTTCTCTTTCTTTTCATTCTCGCTTTTCTCTGTCTTCTCTTTCTCTTTCAGCCTGCATTTTCTCTCTTTCAGCCTGCATTCTCCCTCTTTCAGCCTGCATCTTCAGCTTAATCAAATTTGCTTCTGCCTCTAGACGTCTAAGCTCTGCTTCTGCATCACTTTTCTCTTTCTTTTGCCCATGTTTATCTATAAGTTCTGCCTCAGCTGCGTTCAACAATTCTTGTGCATCTCCTAATTCGTCATCTATTTTACCAGAGTCCATCAATGCTTGGATTGCAATGAATTTTATTTGTGCCTTTACCATGTTGGCAGACACCTGACCACCATATACTACTGCTATCTCACTCCACTGTGCTTTAGTCAGAGTGATTTCAGATAACTCCTGGATGGAGGGGTTTGCTAAAAACTCTTGAACATCGAAGGGAGCCATTTTTCCCAATTACTGAATTAACAATTCAATATGACAACAATTTAACACAATAAAATGTAAAAAACAATTATATGGTCACTCACCTCATAAAATAAAAGAACTATATGGTCACTCTCATAATAAAATTATGTCCCTAACACCACCAGTATAAACCAGAGTGATATTTGTGATCTGTTTTCCCAGGGTCTTGGGCACCACTTATATATGTGACGAAGTGTCCAGTGTCTGTTCTTCAAATCAAACCTGGTATCTAAGTGCTTGATATTTGATTACCAAACTTACCATTTATTCAACAATTATAGTTACCTCACAAAAGCCAGACACCTGAACCCTCATCACACATACAAAACAACTAATTTCTCTAAAGGCAATAGTGATCCCTTATAAAACTTATCAATCATGAAAGAAAGCAGATTAAGTTCGTTAAACAGGTGTGAGGTAAAATCTAAGGGCGTCACTCCATTAACATTATAAAAGTTCAAGTATTTCTATTTATTTCATTTCCCTGGTTCGAGCTCACTTCAATTACTTGAAGGAAAACATCTCACTTACCACTCTATCTCTAATTCAAATCAAAATTACTGGTGGGTCAATGAATGAAACTCTGATATAATATTTAAATACAAAAATTTATTTCTAAATTCAAAGATTATACATGACATTAACAGCCTCAGGGAAATTTATTATTACTTGAAAACAAAACAAAATTGGACTAAATCTGAATTAATCATCAGTCAAAATTAAATCAGAAATTAATTTATCAATTAATCAAAAATTATTCAAGAAAGATTTAAATTGTTAAGTAACCAAATTTCAATTCCCAAGTGCTAAACAAAATAAGGCAAATAAATCAATCATGTAAAAACGTGGATACAAAAGACACAGAAATATACTCTGCAAAAGATTAAATATCAAAAAATGTAAAGCAAAAATTTAAGGCAATAGCAAACACACCACATATATGTATGAAAGAAAAATTCTTCAAAAGATAAAGCATAAAACATATAACACGAAAAAATACTAAAAAAAAGTGAAAAGGTATCTTTACATATAACCACTCTAAATATTACTTTTAGTGCACTAAACCAATAATTATGTTACAATACCTTGGTACCAAATTGCTTCGTGTTTTTAATCAGGCGCCGTTACACACACACTTAATAAAATACACTGTTCAGATAACTCAGACACATTTACTAAGGAATTAAACAGTTAAAGGATATGAGTGACCATCGTCTACCAAAATATCAATTACATTAAAATGGGACATTCGTAATCCCGAGAGCGAGCGAGCGAGAGAGAGAGAGAGAGAGATTGGGAGCGAAAAAAGCAGCTCCTTTCCGCACGGATAATGGTCTCTCAATGACGACTCCTCTGTATGGGCGTCTATCTACGTGGTAGGTTTTTCCACAGTGTTTTTTCGAGTCCCCTAACATCTTGTACACTAATGGATTTAGTCATATGAGAAGGTGTTAATCTCAGCAAGTTTTGAATACTAACTAAACAAATTGCATCTCTATAGAACAATCAGCCTCTGTCCCTCCTCTCTGCATGCCTACCGTCCTCTCTCAAACCATATAGCGTTTAATCACTGTAACTTTACGCTAACTCTTTTTTTACATATGCGCATCTGAACATAAGATTATACAGTATACAACAATACACACATACACACAGGGAGATTAC
Source organism: Macrobrachium rosenbergii (assembly GCF_040412425.1). NCBI lineage: Eukaryota > Metazoa > Arthropoda > Malacostraca > Decapoda > Palaemonidae > Macrobrachium > Macrobrachium rosenbergii. The sequence continues at coordinate 23,129,942 of NC_089798.1, forward strand.
TGCATTATGAAAACCACAGCATAAGAATATATATATATATATATATATATATATATATATATATATATATATATATATATATATATATATATATATATATATATATATATATATATATACTGTATATATATATATATATGTATATTATATACAGTATACTGTATGTATATATATATATATATATATATATATATATATATATATATATATATATATATATATATATATGTATATATATATATATGCACTGTATTTATATATTATATATACTGTATATATTGTAAGGAACCGCAGATCTCATGGGTTCTCGGTACTCTCAGGTTCTTTTTTCCTGATTATTAGCTTGTACCAGTATGATACTCGGTAGGCCATTGTCAGATAATAAACAATTCAGGGCAAAAATCTCAAAAAGGAGGAGGTCAAGAACACACTAGGCGAATTAACAAAGACGTTTATTACAACAACCCAACTTAAACTACAAAGAAACTCCCCTTGAAAACTGGAACGAGGGAGGAAAAGACACACTCGCAAAACATTACACAAATGCAACCACCATTCGCCTTGCTAACTTTTACCCAAGGTAAAGGGACAGGAATAAGTAGAGGGTAGAAAAAACAATTGCACTTGGGCTTAAATTACGCTAACACACGATAAGGGGAGAAACAGAATAGAAAATATCCTTAAACCTAATTAAACTATTAACGAAATACAATTACAAACAAAACATACTTTAAACCTATTCTAATCCAAACTGGAGATATATACAGTATATGTATATATATATATAATATATATATACATATATATATATAATATATATATATACAGTATATATATATATACATATATATATATATATATATATATATATATATATATATATATATATATATATACATATATATATATATATATATATATATATATATATATATATATATATATATATATATATATATATATATATATATATATATATATATATATATATATATATATATATATATATATATATATATATATGTGAGTGTGTGTGTGTCTTTTCCTGTAATACTACAGTGTAATATGAATATAAGAAGGCCCATAAAACACTATTTAAACGTTGAAACCATATATTTCGGGCACTTGCTTCTGTGCCCCTGTTCACTGGTAGAATATGGACAGGTGAAATTTTTACAAGGGTATATATACAAAACATAAAGGTGTGGCGTTAAGTCTCCGATGGTTTGGAGTGACAGTTTCCTAAGAAAGAGGAGAATGACCAATTCCCTAGTGGTTTTTGGCCTCATTAGCTCCTGTTTGGCGACGGATCTGGAGGTCGCCTTTCCTGGGCCATCTTCTTCAGTAGCGGTCTTAGGATTAGAGCGTCGATGTCGTCCGATTTCCAATGTCCTCCTGATAGGTTCATATTGTTGGTTTGATTGATGATAGCAGATTCCAGCATCTTTCGTTTGTACGGACAGCTACTTTTGAAAAGCAACTCCGCCCCACTCCAGTTTATGACATGTCCTGTATTTCTGATATGTAGGAAAATCCCCGAACTCTCCGAAGCGTAATGTACTGATCTTTTGTGCTCTGTTATTCTTTGCGAGAGTGATCTACCTGTCTCGCCTACGTAAATGTCCTTACAATTGCTACACGGTATCTTGTAAACTCCGGCTTCTTCCCCTTAGTGTTTTATGGGCCTTCTTATATTCATATATATATATATACATATATATATATATATATATATATATATATATATATATATATATATATATATATATATATATATATATATACACAAATACATTGTCGATCGATAAATCGTCCTTTCACAAATATAAGCAGCTGAGTGCTACAGTGCAGCGTCGTCCTTGACTCCAGTCCACACTTAATACGGAGTACACAGAGCATCCGAAAAAAGAAAAAGGAAAGAAGAGATTCTAAACACAATTAAGTGGATCTTACGCTTTTCTTCGGCGCTGGGAGGCCCCGTAACAATCCCAGGATGTTAGCAGGCTGAGGGCAAGGGCAGACAAAAGGTGTAGCAACACCACATAGGACACCCGGCAGGGCACAAGAGTAATGCTTGGCATAAGGGTCGGGGTGCCACCTACGACCAGAGTCAATAAATAAAGATGCCAACACAGCACACGGCTCATAGGGTGGCAAAGTAGTTTGCACCACCAATAGTCGTCTCCAAACATGCAGAAGGGGTGCCTTCAAAAGCAAAAAGTGCTAAACATCCTCTAAAGCGGGACCGATGGACACTGAAACGAAACTGGAGGCAACATCCAAAGACTCCGCGTCACTTGCGGGTGGAGTGGGCAGCGGGCGGCAAAGGGCCAGACCATCACCAACAAGCATGAAAATAAAAACATTCTTACATGGGTGATGTATCTATTAACGCAAAACAACTGTTGAGGGGAGGTGAAAATACCCAAGTCCAGCCTTCGAGTCAAATGACAAACGAAAACAAAATTTTTAAAACTGGACACAACAAATAATAAATGTACTTAATTTAAATAAATGGGTATGCAAGAAACGAATTTACGTTACTTCATTATACCTCCCCACCAACAAAAAAAAAATAATTTTTTTTAAGTTATTATTTCAGAAAAAAAAAGGAATTTTGTTACTCTACAGAATTATATCAATAAAGGGAAATAAAAAAATCCATAACAAAAAGCCAAAGAAATAAAATAAAATGACATAAAACTAGTGTTTAAACCTTCTCGAATGAACGAGACAAGACATCTGGAATTATATTATCCCTCCCTGGTACATGCTCTATTTGTAAGTCAAATTCCTGTAATGAAAGACTCCACCTTAAAATCCTCATATTTTTGTCTGTAAACCGCTGGATAAACACCAATGGATTATGATCAGTATAAACTATGATAGGATAAGGAGTAGAACTCAAAGAAATAGCAAAGTGATTAATAGCCTTTACCAGACACAGAGCTTCTTTCTCAATGGTAGAGTATTTCTTCTCCGGCGGTGTCAATTTCCTCGAGAAGTAAGCTACAGGGAGAAGGCTGGCGTCGTGATCTTCTTGCAGGAGTACAGCTCCGAGTCCAGTACCACTGGCGTCTGTACCTAAGCTGAAAGGAATGTCAAAGTTTGGAGAACGTAACAGGGGATAACTAATTAAGGTGGCTTTCAGCTTTTGGAAAGCCGCCTGACACTCGTCAGACCAAATAAATTTCACGTCCTTCTTCAATAAATTCGTCAGGGGCACGGCAACGTCCGAAAAATTCCGAATAAATCGACGATAATAGCCGACCATTCCAATAAACCGTCTTATTTCTCTCCTATTACGAGGGGCCGGGAAGTTAGACACAGCCTCTAGGTTTGCTCTTTTGGGAGCGATATTGCCCAGGCCCACTTTGTATCCGAGGTAAACAACTTTTGCCTGAGCAAAATCGCTCTTTCTTAAATTTACTACCAGACCAGCCTCTCGTAATACTTTAAATAATGCCTCTAATCTTTGAAGGTATGTCTCCCAGTCATCACTAGATATCACTAAGTCGTCTATATAGACGACACATCCTTCTAAGTCTTGGGTTATGAAATTCATCAGCCTCTGGAAGGTGGCGGCCGCATTCTTCATGCCAAAGGGCATAACCTTACACTCATAAAGGCCGTCCCCTGTCGCAAAGGCTGAAATCTGCCTGGCTCGAGGTGAAAGACCGACCTGCCAATACCCTTTCAGTAAATCTAATTTCGTAATAAATTTGGCAGACCCTACAAGGTCAATACAGTCTTCTACCCTGGGCAACGGAAAGGAGTCAGTTTTAGTAACAACATTTACCTTCCTGTAGTCAATGCAAAAGCGATGTTGACCACCCTCTTTTTTGACCAACACAACAGGAGAACTCCATGGACTACAGCTGGGTACAATTAAGTCATTTTCCAACATGTGCTTTACCTCTTCTTTCACAATGTCCCTCTTTGTGGGATTGAGCCTGTAAGGACATTGCTTGATCGGTTTAGCCTCTCCGATATCGACGTCGTGTTCAAGGACAGTAGTCCTACCTGGTGTGTCCTTGAACAAATCCTTATATTTATTAATCAACTTAATTAGTGAGGAGGATTTTTCCTCGTTAAGGTGCTGAAATTTAAAAGGTAAATTATTTAAAATTTCTGAATTACTAGACAAAGTATCATGATTAACAGACAACTTATCACTAACTACAGTATCTACTTCTATATTAATTAAAGAAACAGGATCCGTATCTACAACTTCTACATCATCTAAATTTGTACTTATAAAGGGTTTTAACATGTTAATATGACATATTCTTGTTTTGCGCCTTTTACCAGGAGTTTCAATAACATAATTAACATCATTACACTTTTTAAGTATTTTCCAAGGTCCCGAAAACTGTGCCCTTAGCGGATTCCTTGGAATGGGCAGCAACACCAAAACTCGATCCCCAGGATTGAAAGGCTGTTTTTGAGTACCAGTGTCATAATTGGTGCTCATGACTACCTGATTTTTACATAAATTCTCCTTTGCAAAATCCCAAGCTTTTCGCAATTTCTCCTGGAGACCAGACAAATAATCCAAAATGTTGGCTTCAGGAGTCTCTCCTTCCCAATGTTCTTTCACAACCTCCAAAGGACCATGCACACTATGGCCGAAAACAAGCTCAAAAGGAGAGAAACCCAAAGCCTCGTTTGGTACAGAACGAATAGCAAATAAAGCGAATGGGACTTCCTTATCCCACTCCTTCCCTGTTTCAAAACAGAACTTTTTCAATACGGATTTCAAGGTATGGTGAAATCGCTCCACCTGGCCTTGACTCTGCGGGTGATAAGGGGAAGAAGTCACGTGACAAATACCTAATTCACTCATTCTCTTCTTAAAGAAACGACTTGTAAAATTAGTTCCACAATCAGACTGCAATTTCTTTGGTATGCCAAACTTTGTGAAGAAACCAATCAAAGCCTCCAAGACCTTTTCACCATGAATACTTCTCAGAGGGACAGCCTCGGGAAAGCGGATCATCCTATCAATTATAGTTAACAAATATTCATTTCCCCCGCGCGTCAGCGGGAGAGGGCCCACTACATCTATGACCACCTCCCTAAGGGGCTCCCCAACTGACAGGATCGGGATGAGGGGGGCTTTCGGTATCTTTTGATTAGGTTTCCCAACAAATTGACAAACCCTACATGAAAGTACAAATCGCTTTATGTCGGAACGCATTCGGGGCCAAAAGAAATATCGAGCTATTTTCTGAAAAGTTTTTCGTACCCCAAAGTGTCCTGCAAGATTGCTTTCATGACCTAAGGACATAATCTTATACCTATAATTCTCAGGAATTACTAATTGTCGGGTTACCTCTACCTAGTCAGCAGGTGCATTCGATGACCTGCTAACCCTGTAGAGTAGCCCGTCTAATTTACAAAATACAGGTTTACATAAATCATCAATATTATTATTAATTTCAACACCTCCAAATTCTTTGTTTTGGGCTTCTTTAAGTGCCCGAAGATTCCATTTCACATCCTATAAATCAATAATATTATCATTAAGGTTGGTCTCACAGTCAGTCCTTTGTCCGTTAATTATATCCGCGTCAAGTTCTACCTCGGCGAGATCAATCTCTTTCGCCCGAGACCTCGTCACAACCGAGATAGGCTTGAAAAAATCTGAAATATGCTCGTGGTCGTCCACCACACCGACCGCAGTCAAAATAGGGAAAATAGCAGTTTCATTCTCAATAGACAAATCATTGGCAAATATCATATCGATACCAGGGACAGGTAGAACATCTACAACTGCCAGCCTAACCTCACCATCAAAATATTTGGTCTCTACATAAAATTTCTCTAGTGGGTAAGAGTTTACCGTACTCGGAAGCCCACCTAGAATAACAAAGTCATCATTCTTAAATGCAAAATCAGTGGGGACCGACCTCCGTAATATTAACGACTGAGCAGCCCCAGTATCTCTTAACACCTTTATTTTATGTCCATTCCTTTTTGTACTTTCGGTGAAAATTTTTCCGTCTGTGATATACCTTTCAAATTTCAGTCACTTAGGATCCTGCTCAACGGGTTTTTCTGCCGCAACAACATTGACAGGCTCCTGTTTTCTATCTAAATATTTTCTTCTAGCAAAACATTTCGCTTCGACGTGACCTAGTCGGTTACACCAGAAACAAACTATACCTGACTCCGGAGCCTTCCTACTACCATTTCCAATTCTACCACTACGTAGGCTACTAAAACTACCATTCTTATTACTACTGTTATTATTACCACTACTATTATTATTATTATCAGATCCGGGGTTGTCACATTCAGTACGTCTATTGTTGTTTCTGAAAACCACTCTCCATCCGTTATTTCGGGGAGAGAACTGTTTATTATTATTGTTATTATTATTACCTGCACTCCGGATACTCTCCTGCTTATGAGCTAACGAGTACTCGTCACCAGCTATAGCTATTTCTTGGAGTGAGTCAAGCTTCAACTCTTCTAAATGTATTTTCAAATTCCTAGTTACCATTCACTTAAATTCCTCCACCAAGATTATCTCCTTAAGTTTGTCAAAATTGTCAGTTTCCTTCGATTTGAGCCATTCCTCAAAGAACTGTTCCTTGTGCATGGCAAACTCTACAAATGTCATATTTGTCTCTTTCTTGAAATTCCTGAATTTCTGTCGATAGGCTTCCGGCACTAAATCATAAACCCTGAGAATAATTGCCTTAACTGTGTCATAATCACTAGATAAGTCCTCACTTAAGGTATTGTACACTCTCTGCGCCTTACCTTTAAGACGACACTGGACCATGGTGGTCCACATGTCCTTAGGCCAATTCAACTTACGCACTATCCTCTCGAAGGGAATGAAAAACTCCGGTACATCCTCCTCGTTAAAAATAGGAACTAATTTTAGAGCAGACATTAAATTAAACCCATCACCAACATTATGCTTATTATCACTATTATTATTCTTAAGCATTTGCAATTTTATTTCATGTTCTCGCTCTTTCGCCCTCTCTTCGGCTTGAAGTTGCAAAGCCTTCAACTCCAATTCCTTAATTTTGGACTGCTCGCGAAGTATGCTGAGCCTTAACTCACTCACCTGATCATTACTCTCTTTACCTACTTCCCTGCTATTATTATTGACGTTGGCTTGTTCTTTCTCAGGAACAGCGTTTTTCCCATGATTTCTTAGTTAGTCTTAGCAACCTTCAAAACTTCCCCCAACAACTGACCCTTCCTAATTTCTGTAGGTAAACCTAAGTTAAAGAATTCAGCTAAGTACTATAATTCATCCCTCTTCAAATCAAATATATTTTCCTCCCAGTTAGGGTTCTCAAAGAATTCAGCCACCACTAAATCTACCTGACCTTCAGAGAGAGACATGACTAACTTGTAAAGTCATTTGTGTAGTCTCTGCTCAACGTGTTGTTTGTAAAGTCCCTGCTGAGCAAGTTTTCTGTGGAGACGTCCCATTTTCTTTGCCTCTAGAATTAGTCACGCCTAACGTGCCAGGTCACGCAAATTCAATCATTTAAACTGTGTATATAATTGTTTACCTGTTGTCAATTGTGTATCGTGTATTTCTTCTTTCACAGGCATCAAGATTGTATTCAATTTCAGTTCTGTCTATTTTCACATTGTAAAGTGTACTCGTTCGCTGTATTTATTGTTAATTATTATCGACCTCAGGTCACTTATGCTCCCATTGTACTCTGCAACACGACGTCAGTCTGCCGCTATATAAATTGCCTGGATCATGAATAAATCAGCAGTACTCTTTTATCTGCTCGTTTTTTTTGCACCTCTTAAAGTGGTGACCCCGGAGTGGTTCCCGGAGCCATTAGGGGACCCATATGATGACTCAGTCTTGGCTCCAGGAACTTACTCACGCCCTTAGCGGACTAATTACGGCGCTGTAACCAGCGTTTGGGCGTGCTGACTCTTGTCGGCAAAATCACCAGCGTCATTAGCGGACTCACATGGTGCGCTTCCAAGTGCGTTTTGACGCGAGTACCCCACTCCAGTTAAGAGGGCAAAGAGCGAGCATGGACGCGGACATCCCCTCCCTTGTGCAGTTAACCACTAACCTCGCAGTTTCGGATGTCTACCTCCCTCCCATATCACCCGCGCCCGCCCCCGCGCCGAGGCTCTCACACTCCACAGCCCTGCCCGCACCCTGCACTCTCCCCTGCCCGGCAGGACAACCAGGAGCCGCTCTGTCCATAAAACTGCCGCCGTTCACACAGGGGAACCCATCGGCATGGCTGTACAGGGTCAAGAGCCAGTTCAGGCTGGCGGAACTCAACGATGAGGTGCTGCAGGCAGACACAGTACTCACCGCCCTGCCAGAGGAGATCTACAGGAAGCTCATCCCGTGGGTGTCCACCGCACGCCCCCTCACCTACCACCTCCTGAAGAAGTCCCTCCTCGAGACATGCTCCCTGCCGGTCGCCGAGCAAGCCGCCCGCGCCCTTGACCTCGCCGTCAGCCCGCAGCAGGATCAGAGCGTCATGGGGCATGATTCAGGACCTCCTCACCCTCCCAAACACCGACGGCAACGGAAAACAACACGAAATAAGCCTGTCGCGGGAGCTCCTCCTTCGTCAGCTCCTCCCGGAGGTCCACACGCAAATCCCTGAGCCCTACGCCATGCCCCTCGAGGTCCTGGTCCGCACGGTGCAGCACCTGGTGGACTCCGTGAAGGCAACGAAGTGGGTACCAGCACCCGCACTACCAGTCAGCACCATCCCGCAGGAGGAAGGCACAGAGCTGGAGGTTAACGTCGTCACCAGGAGGTGGCCAGCGCCCCACAACAGGTGGAATTCCCCGGCGGCCAGCAGGACAGACCGCCATGGCAGCCGAAAAACCCAGGGGCCCAGAATCACTGGGCTTCTACGTCCGCGACACCATCTCTGGCAGGATGATGCTGGTCGACACGGGGGCCATTAGATCGATCTTCCCAGCATCCAAGGAGGACCTCAAGCAAAAACCGGATCCGGCTGCCTTCCTGACGGCCGCCAACGGATCCCCCATCCTCTCCTACGGCACGGCCCCTGTCGATCTCCATCCTTGGCCGGAGTTATTCCTGGGACTTCGTCGTTGCGGACGTAGGGACCCCGCTCCTGGGTGCTGACTTCCTGGCGCACTTTGGGCTGGCAGTCGAAGTTGCGCGGAAGCGCCTCATCGACGCCGACTCCTGCCGGTCCCTCCCGTTGGCAACGGGACCCAAGGCACCCACCATCTGCTCCGTCGCCCCCCACCAGTATGCACAGCTGCTGACGGAGTTTCCGGAGGTGTTCAAGCCCGAGCTCCGCCAAGTCCCCGGGGCCCCAGCCAAACATGGCATATACCATCATATAATAACTAAGGGCCCCCCTACACATGCGAAGTTCCGGAGGCTTCCCCCCACAGCGCCTTCAAGAGGCCAAAAATGCATTCGCAGAAATGGAGCGAATGGGAATCTGCAAAAGGCCTCCAGTCCATGGCCCCCCCCCCTCCACATGGTGCAGAAACCGGACAGCTCCTGGAGACCCTGCGATGACTACAGACATCTCAACATCGCAACGGAGCCCGACCACTACCCCCTGCCGAACATGCAGGACCTCACAGCCACCTTTCACGGAGCCAAAATATTCACTAAATTAGACCTTCTAAAATCATATTTTCAGGTACCTGTCGCACCAGAGGATATACCAAAAACCGCCATCATCACACCGTTCCGTTCCTATGTGTTCGCCTTTTCCACCTTCGGCCTGAGGAATGCTGGGGCGACCTTCCAGCGGCTCATGGACAGCATCCTCGGTGACCTGAAGTTCTGCGTCTGCTACGTTGATGATATCCTCATATTTTCCAGGTCCCACAGTGAGCACCAGAAACACATCCGGGCAGTCCTGCAGCGCCTGCAGGAGAACGGCCTCGTCGTGGGTTTGACAAATGCACCTTCGGCGTCCAGAAAGCTGACTTCCTAGGCCACGAGATATCCCCGGCAGGTGTCCGCCCACTCACATCCAAGGTCGCAGCCGTCACCAGGTTCCCCACCCCCACCTCCGTCAAGGCCGTCCAGGAGTTCCTCGGGATGGTGAACTACTACAGGCGGTTCATCCCCAGGGTCACGCACACCACGGCCCCCTTGACGGAAGTTCTCAAAGGCCAACCAAAGTCCCTGTCGTGGGGACCCAGCCAGCAGCAGGCCTTCTCCCTGACGAAAGCCGCCCTTGCCGAGGCAACCGCCTTGGCACACCAGGATCCCAGCACCCCCCTCCAGTTGACAACGGACACCAGCAACGTCGCCTGTGGTGCTGTCCTGGAGCAGGTCATCAACGGCATTCCCCAGCCCATCGCCTTCTTCAGCAAGAAGTTCAACCCCGCAGAGGCCCGCTACAGCACCTTCGACAGGGAACTCTGCGCAGTGTACCGTGCAGTCCGGCACTTTAAGTTCCTCCTGGAGGGGACACCCTTCACAATCTTCATGGACCACCAGCCGTTGGTTCACGCCTTCACTAAGCAGGGGGACGCATGGTTTTCCAGGCAGCAGCGACATCTCTCAGCCATCGCCGAATTCACCTTCTCCGTCAGGTACCGCCCCGGCAAGAAAAATCCTGTAGCAGACGCCCTCTCCAGAGTTGAGCTGAACGCGGTGCAGCTCGGGGTAAACTACAAAGACCTCGCCAGGGAACAGATCACAGACCCAGAAACCCCAGCCTACCGCACCGCCGTCACGTCCCTTAAGTGGAGGGACGTGCCCCTCACCCCAGGGGGCCCAAGTCTCCTCTGCGACATCAGTACTGGCCAGCCCCGCCCCTTGGTTCCAGCCTCCTGCTGCCGCCAGGTATTCGACATCATTCACGGCCTCTCACATCCCTCTGGCAGGACAACGGACAAGCTGCTGTCAAAGAAGTTTGTCTGGCACGGAGTGCAGAAAGATGCCACGTCCTGGGCGAAACAGTGCCTGCAGTGCCAAACCAGCATGCTGAAAAAACCTACGGCGAGTCCCTCGTGGTCCCGAGCGAACTTGTGACAGAAGATCGCCACAACCCGTCAGTGCAGAGGCTCCGCGATGTGGTCGGCAAGTTCGCCCCCTGCAAGCGCACATACACCGACACGTTGGCCACTTTCACACCGCCGGGGCTGGCATCCACCACTCACGTCTTCATCAGGGATGATGCCATCTGCCCTCCACTGACCAGGCCCTACATGGGCCCCTTCCGCGTGCTGGAGCGGAACAACAAGGCGTTCCTGCTAGCACTTTCCGGGAGGAACAACTGGGTTTCCATAGACCGGATAAAGCCTGCCCTCCTGGAGGAAGACACAGACGTCACCGCAGCGCACCCCCTGCCCGGCCACCCTTCGCCACAACCTGGCCCCCGCAAGCAGCAGGCGCGCGGCCGTCCCAGGAAAAGGTCGCCCTCACCCGCAGTCAGGCAGCCTCACACACAGAGTGCTCCCCCATTGTCCTCATGCAGCCGTGGCACCCTTCAGTGCCCCAGCAGATACGCAGACTGATCAGACATGTCCCACGTCTTGGGGGGGGAGTATTTGTAAAGTCACCTACAGAGCCGTCAGCAGAGTCTCCATCGAACGTGTCATTCGCTAAGTCTCCGCTGAGCAAGTTTTCTATGGTGGCGTCCCATTTTCTTCGCCATACAATTGGTCACGCCTAACGTGCCAGGACACGCGATTTCAATCATTTAAACTATGTATGTATTTGTTCACCTGTTGTCAATTGTGTATCTTGTATTTCTTCATTCGCAGGCATCAAGACTATATCCATATTGGAATTCTGTCTGTTTTTATATTGTAAAGTGTACTTGCTCGCTGTATATTATTGTTAATTATTATCGACCTCAGGTCACACACAATCTCATTGTCTTTCGCGGCACGGCACCAGTCTGCCGCTATATAAACTGCCTGGATCTGAAATAAAGCAGCAGTTCTCTTTTACCTGCTCGTTTTTTTTGCACCTCTTACATTCCTAGTGATCCGACCAAGATGAAAGGCTTGCGACTGCACCAGTCCAAGCTGAATGTATTCCTATGTTTCCCAGTGATCCAACCAAGATGAATGGCTTGTGACTGCACAAGCCCATGTCGAATGCGGCACTTGTGAATCCTTTTGCGCCAATCCAACGTCTCCCAGCAACTACAGCGAGCTGTGGACGTCCTGCCCGATATCTCTCCAAAACCCTGGATCTTCTCACAAAAGTGCAGTTTCCCATATATTATTGAGGACGGTGAACCTATTCCAGCAGCTCCGCTGCAAGGAAGTGGTGTTTTACGTAAGGTGGTCATATCGACAGTCATATCAAAAAGTAACTCGTCTATTCCCTACGCCATATTCTTACTGAACCAAGAAGACTACTAGTGCAAAGGTCATATGTTCTCAATGTGAAACAATTCCAAGTTGCTACCTAGAATTTCCACAGTCAACCTACTATCAGGTACACTAACTCTAAGGAACTATTCATAAAATTTCTACCCAATAAAAAATTACCCGAGAACCCTATCCATATACTGAATTCACGAAAAGCAATCCTAAACATCTGAAAGGTATCATATCTCGTAAAAACATCAAAGTTCTACTCTGGTTAATGAATATTGCTCAATACCCGACTAATTCTCAGCACAACTGACATATCAGCAATCGCTCCTACAATCCTAACAACTACAATTACCCATGGCACGGCTCTCTTAATTCTAAAAGAGAACTGAAAAATCCCAAATACCCGAATTAGATATCCCTATTAAAATCTTCCTAAACCCCTTCTAAATCCTAACTGACATGTCCCAACCTGTAAAAGATCAGACCCATTCGGTCCGATATACTAAATACCTCCCAAAACAAAATCCTAAATAATAAACCCTTATCCTGTAACTTCAAAGGTATTGCGTCAGACGACAAATACACATCATAACATTCTTACATATTATCACACGGGTCTAATCTCTTATGAAATTAGCCCATGTCACAATTCCCAAAGTCATGTGAATACAATCTATTAACTCAAAGTAACCCATTACTATCGCCAAATGCAAACGATGAAGTCCCTAACCACAGATGCGATCCATAAAAACAACTCAAATTCATATATCAACGAAACTCTACGGTATTCTGCACACAATTTACACTAAGTACTGCAGCTTACATCAGAATCACAATGAACCCGAACTATTAAAGATTTGTATAGCTCTATGGACTAACATCCTCCCCAATTACAACAAACTACAAGACATGCCCATTTACAACCCATTAAAACCCGAAAGAAAAAATGCAACCCGTAACCTACCCATTATCATAACAACAATACAACCCAGAAATGCATCCATGCTAATACCCGTTAACCCGTCTTTTTTGTCTTAGAAATATGTGTCAATCGAGACACACTCGTGTTTTCATCCAGAGCAACAAATCTATTTCCCTTCTTTGCTTCTACAACACGGAACGGACCTTCAAACTTAGGACCTAGCTTATAGTTCAGCTGATTCCTGACATTTATCTTCAAATAAACCCTATCTCCAACAGCCACTTTAACTCTATCTGGCTTTGCATTGCTTCTATCTACCATGTCTCGCGTTTTCATCTCAAGATTCTTAGCAAGGCGCGCATATCTCTCTTTCGCAGTTGCTATTAGCGACTTTACCGTATCGTCACCTGTTGGAATAGGCAGCAAATCGAACGCACCTTGCGCTGGATATCCAAACAGCGCTTCATTGGGAGACATTCCAATGGTATCACTAGCCATAGCATTGATACTATGCTGGACCTGTGGAAGATAGCGGTCCCAATTTGGGTCATTACCTCCCATGGTCATTCTTAGAGCTTCAATGACCTGTTTGCCCGTTCACACAGGCCATTCGCTTCCGGTCTATATGGTATGATATTAACCTTTTTAATCCCCATTACGTCCGCAAGACATTGCATTGTACGATTTACAAATTCGCGTTCGTTATCTGTAATCAAAACCTCCGGTACTCCGTATCTGCAGATATACCCATGAAAAAATGCAATTGCCACCTCCTCCGCTTTTTATGCCTCAATGGGAAAATCTCTACGAACCTAGTTAACTAGTCAACAACCACCAACAGGTGCCTATGGCCATAACTAGATTCACAGAAATTACTCAAGATGTCTATGTGGACTCTTGCTGCAGGTCTGGTAGGAATTGAGAGTGAACCCAATTTACAAGAAACGACCCTGATGGCTTACATGTATTACAGACTGAACAACTTCTGACAAAGTCATGTTCTTCCAAAAGAATTGTCCTCGTACGTTCTGATACGTCTTCTCAATCCCTAAATGTGGACTGCCAGACCTACTGTGAACAATATCTAATACCATAGGTACTAAACTCGTAGGAACAACTATTTGCGTCGTATCACCCTTATCTTCGCTATTTCTCAGCCTGTATCTAATCTTCCTAACTACCAAATAACCCTCTAATTCAAGTCCTGCAAAAGACAGCTTATAACCCTTTCTAACAAATTCCCCTCTAAGAAACGCTTTTGCGTCTCTCAGAATCTCATCTTCATCTTGCTTTGTTTCTACCAGACTAATATCCCAATCAGTGCTATCTCCCGATGCTAACATACATGAGTACCCTCTTGATCAGCAAAACTCCTACTCAACGCATCTACTACAACATTTTGTCTACCCTCTATATACTTTATTTTAGCATCAAAATCCCTGATTGTCAAATACCACCGAGCTCTTTTTGGTGAAAGATCCGGCTTATTAAAAAGATCCACCAATGGCTTATGATCCGTCAGAACCTCTACTTGATTGCCCATCAAGAGCATTTTGAAGTGCACGAGAGCTGAGACCAAGGCAAACGCCTCTTTGTTGACAACCGACCAGAGTCGCTCATTACTACCTTGTGCCTTAAACTTCCTACTGTAAAATGCAATCGGGTGGAGTCTTCCATCGAACTTCTGCATAAGGCATGCGCCTATCCCATCATTACTCGCATCTGTTACCAACGTGAACGGACGTTCTAAATCCGGAAACTTTAACACTGGGGGATTTGTTAAAGTATCTTTGATTCTCTGAAAAGCTGCTTGCTGTCCCTCTCCCCAAACAAACTGCACATCATCCCTCAGAACATCTGTCAAAGGAAACGCCAGAACAGAAAAACCCTTCACAAACCTACGGAAAAATCAGGCCATCCCTAAAAATGACCGAACCTGCTTCTTAGTCTTGGGTGTAGCAAACTCTACAATTGCCTTATCTTTATCATCATTTACCCTGAACCCTCTTTAGAAATGACATGCCCTAAATATATTATCTGCTTCTTGAGAAAATTACACTTAGCTAACTTTATCTTCAAACCTGCCAACCTAAGTCTTCTGAAAACTTCCCTGAGAACTTCTAGATGTTCTTCTACTGAACCAGTGGCAACTAATGTATCGTCCATGTAGATATGGACTTTCTTCCCTAAGAAGCCATGCAAGACCGTATTCATCAACCTAGTAAAAGTCATCGGACTGCCTGTCAAACCAAATGGCATTCGTGTGAACTCATAATTACCCTTCGGCAAAGAGAAGGCCGTGTACTTTCGACTCTCCTCACTGAGTGGCACTTGCAAATAACCTTGCATTAGATAAAAATAAATCTGGCAAACACGCCACAGGGTAGCGATCAGGAATGGTTTTCTCGTTCAATTTCCTAAAGTCTACACAAACTCTGACTGAGCCATCCTTCTTCGGGACTGCGAGCAATGGAAAATTAAAGGGTGATGAACTAGGCCTAACAATGCCTTCATCTTCCCACTTATTAACCTCTTGTTCTATTTGTTCCCTAATCTTAAAAGGAATCCTATATGAAGGAACAAAAGTATGCTTAGTCTTGTCCTCCAACTGAACCTTGTGTTCTAACACATTTGTTAATCCTAACTTATCCCCTTTGAGTGCTACTATGTCCGCAAACTCAACCAGAACATCTTCTACACCCTCAGCATATTCTTTGTAATCAGCATTGGCTAACTGATCCCTAAAAACTTGCCTTCTAGCTTGTAAATCTGCCTCTGAAAAAGAACAAAAATCCCCGACAATGTTCACTGAATTATCTTCATCGACCCAGTCAACAAAATCGATTGCATAAGTACCCTTCTGGTAATTGGGAACTATCGTTACAGTTTAGCAACTCCACCCAAGTTTCCCCTGAACTCGTTACATTATTTACCGAACTCGTACACAAAACTCCTTTCAATTTCTCACTACATTCATCCACACACATCTGTCTGGATTTATGCACCCCTTTCACTTGCACTTTCACAATCGCAACCATACCCGGACCAAGCACCACATCATCAGTCAAAATTCCCTTATAGTGCCTCTCATCCCCCGACACATGTTCATCATTCAGCCCCGGACCCTCATATACTCCCGAGACATTCTCACTCATTACACTCACGTCTGCCCCCTCATACGGTACAAACACACCAGGCACCTCCACAGTTATCCGGAAACCCCTGTATGAACCGAGATGTCCCAGCAACAATGTATTTCCCAAAGCACATCCCCTTATAACTAGAAATGGTTCCATCAAAGATCTGCCCCCGAGGGTTAAATCTATATTAATGCCACCCAATATTTGTAATTCCTTTGCCAGAACGTCGCATACAGCTTCCTGCGCAGGTCTCAAAAATCGATCGGGAAACATCGATCTGCAAAACTCATTACTTATAAGGTTAATCGAAGCTCCTGTATCTATAAAGACACTTACATTTATTCCCTGTACAGAACCAATTACAATAGACTTCGACCCTGCGGGTTCTCCCAAAAGTCCAATATCCTAAGAGACACCCATCCGTTTTCCTTTACAAATGACCGGTCTCTCGACAATGTCTGTCGATTACCAGATCCCCTTGAACAATTCGAGTGAAGCACTTCCTTATCTGGGCTACCAAAATTCTGAAGGGCGGGCCTATCATTATACTGTCTCCGAGACGGCAAGACCGCTAAGGATGATCATAACTCTTACAACTGCCACAATACTTAACACGACAAAATCTCTTAATGTGTCCCTGCATATTACAATTAAAGCAACGATCCCGTGGGCTATTCCGACTTGCAACAACAAAATTCTTCGGACCGCGGACTGGATCTCCGCGTACTACACAACCAGAGACTGCTCTGAGGAGTCTCTAATCACTACTTCCTCCCCTCATGTTTGCAACTTCCATCTTCGTGCCTAAATTCACAAACTTATTCTTGGCTACTCACAAATGCAAAAATTCCCAAGGTCCCGTGAAAGTATACCCTTTACAAAAACAAAAACCCGAAGGCAAAACAATTTCCCTTAACCGAATTCCCATACAACACAATAACTACAGCGTTAAATCCCTTTACTCTACAATTAATCCCCAAAACTCAAAAGAAGGTATTAATCAGAACCCATCATTAAATCCCAGGTTAATTAAACCCACAATCAAATTAAAATTTCCCGAAACCCACAATTAAATCAAAAGCTTACAAAACCCACCATAAAATTCAAAAATTAACTAAACCCTTAATTAAGCTCAAAATTACGTAAACCCAAAAACTAAATTTACCATTAAGTAATCCCTTAAATAAATTCCCAATGAATTAAACCCATCATCAAACTAAATTCCAAAGATTAATTTCAAAATTAGCTAATCCTTGCAATTCAATGCCCAAGTCCCCATGGAGAAAAAAAAACACAAGTGCTGTTTACGTGCACAGCTGATTTCTCTTTAGTCAGTCAAAGAGGCCAAGTTCACTTCTTCCAAGGCCAAGCTACAAAAAGAACACAAGGAAAAATGGGAATCGCCTCTCAAGGAGAGAGAGAGAGAGAGAGAGAGAGAGAGAGAGAGAGAGAGAGAGAGAGAGAGAGAGAGAGAGAGAGAGAAATTCGTCTCCCACCCTCTACGAGCAACAACTCCCCCTCCCTACTACCCTCCTCAATCCTCATCCCAGGCCTGATGACGCCTATAGAAAAATTGCTTAGCGCCAAACCCTCAGAGACTCGCTCTGTCTCCAAAGGCAAAAACTGCTGGATGCACACTTCCTCCTTTGTCCAAGCAGAAAATGTCATTCAAGCAAATGCAACTGCTCTATCCACATACATATGTACACATTTTGCCCACACGCACATATGCACCAAAATAACGCACATACATGTGTAATTATAAAAAAAATATAAAAAAAATACTAAGAAATGTACACACACTTGCATACAAATGTTTGCACCCCGTAATTCACAAATATCAAATAAAATACTACCCAATTATAAAAGTTCCCACAAAAAATAAAACAATAACATACTCGTATTGCCCTTACTACACCCTAAACGCCGATGCAAACAGCCGATTGCTATACAACAAAAAAAAAAGACAAAAGACAAAAGACTAAAGACAAAACCTGCACACAACGCTTCAACAGGAGTGGCAGAGAAAGCAAGACGCTCCGCCCAAACTCATACACACACAAGCAGTCAAAATACCGCAATTACTTCACATTATACCCGTCAATATATCCCCAAACACTGCCCTAAATGCATTAATGCCCTGTTTATACCCTACTGACAACCCTTATGCATTATTAAACACGCACAAATCACTCTTCAAGCAACACTAGCTTGCAAGAGAAGCTCGCCTCACAGCAACATCTACCA